>NC_064304.1:41737541-41857534 GCF_023373825.1 Bactrocera dorsalis | reverse complement strand
TACTGTGCCCAAAAAATAAGGTGACATTGTATTTATTTTTAAACAATTCTTTATTTATTCTTCCAAATCAATGTTATCCCCTTCAAAAGTAATTCCCTCCCGATGCAATTCACTTATGCCACACGAATTTTCAAATCTTCGAAAAACACTGGGTGTAAGTCACTTTCCCGGGATGGCTTGAATCCTCCTCGATCGTATAAAAAACGGTGTTCCCCGGAGCGGTCTTTTATGCTTGGTGAACAGGCCAGAAGGTCGCCACGGCGCCAGATCAGGTGAATTACGGTGGTGTTAAGGAACAATATGGGGTTTTTTCCAAAAAATTCAATGTTTTCGGTTATCCCCCCCCCCCCCAGTCGAGATTTGAAGCGCTTGAGGCCCCAAAAAAATCCTCCAAAAAATGCGTATTGAACTGAGCCTTTTGATATGCCAACTTCATCACGCAAGGTCTCTAATGTTAATCGACCGTTTTTCAACACCAAATCTTTGATTTTTTGAACGTGAGCTTCGTCGGTTGAAGTTGATGGTCGCCCTGGACGCTCTTCGTCTTAGACACGTTCCCGGCCGGCTTGGAACTCACTATACCTACTTGTAACCATTTTTTTTTTAGACATAAGGCCTCATCCCCCCAAAGGCTTTGCTGCACTATCCGGTGGAAACGTATCCGCAGCAGGAAAATTGATTCCTCTGTAAACACAAAATTTAATTGCAAATTCTTTGCACTCAACAATAATTTCGACATCTCAAAAAACGAAAAACTCACTTTTCGCAGCTTACAACAACGGGACCACAGTATCTCAAACACTAATGAATATCTTGACATGCAATTTGACCATAAATGTGACTGAGACAGTAACTACCAAAACCCTAAAAAAAAAAAAATTAATTTCTCCAAATCGTTCGACGCGCCGCAGTTTTAAATTCAAATCTCACGTTTTTTTTTTTTGGGCACAGTAGTAAATGATCGATGAGACGAGAAACGTTTGAAAAATCCGGTTGACTGTCTGTCCGTCCGTCCGTGCCGTGCAAGCCATTAACTTGAAAAATTGAGATATCTTGATGAAAGCAGGTTCCTCTATGTACAAAAAAAAATTCGAGTTCGTACTAGAGGGTCGTAATCGAGACCGAAAACATATAAAGTGCCATATCTACAGCACTTAATTAAGAATAAGATATAAACTAGTAATTTGTGTACAAGGAGATCGCAGTAGAAAGGCGCACCTGCGGGTTAAAAATTTTTGGAAGAAGTGGTCGTGCGTGGCCCCACCCCCTAATAACTTAAGTGTTACAACAACCGGAATTTGCCTGAGTGCAAATCGTATAAGAACTTCTATCGACATGGTAAGAATACTTAATGAAATCGGATGTGAAGATTGACCCCCGGTCCCTTCCCAATATAACGGTTCCTTTTAAAAATAATACTAAAAGCGCGGTAAATCAATTAAATATAGCTTTATGGAGAAAATCTCATATATTGGGACTCGACAAACCGAGTTCGACAAATTAGACTACAACTACGCCTACTTTCCATATAGCACCGTTTTAAATACCACTTGATTCATTCAGTTTCCAGTACACAAATCCAAGAAGAAGCATATTAACATAACGGGATTAAAAACCTTGCACGAATAATATCTTTAGTGTGTGCCCCTATGAGCATGAAAATTGTCCCCATATCCAAACTAAAACTGTTCAAGACCCCCAGGTATCGAGTACTCGTATATGGACCCCAGTACCTATAGTTGATCGTTTGATCGAAAATTGCTGTCAATGTGTGAGATATGCAATAGAAATTCAAACAGAATCCTTTTCCTGCAGTAGTATTCTTAGTTTTTGGTGATACGTATAACCGTTAGGTGTTACAAAACTATAATATTCTGTAGCAACTGGTTGCAAGAGTATAAAATAGACATCCTTTAGTTTAAGGTCATAAAACCGGTACTAGACTGACAGCAACAAAAACGTGAAGCACGGTTATTAGAAAAAAATGAAAATTTTTACTTTTTTTTTTTTTTTTGATCTTTTTTTTTTGTTTATTAAATAGTTCGTTTTTGAACAAAAAATCCTCCAAAACCTTGTACAGTTTATGACTTGAAGACCGAAGAGGAGTATATTCTGACATTTGACAATTTCTCTTCGCAAAAGTAAATGAGAACTTTCAAATTATGATGTATATAGAGTACTCTTACAAATTTTATTAAATTGTTATCAAATTTAAGACACGATGATGCGATCCCACTCTTCCGATGTCAAGACGTCGACCATGTCAAAGCGCTCTATTTCTTATGCAAAGCCAGTGTGCATATGTTAAGCATTCGAGCAAAGAAGTATAAATATGCATGCAAACACATAAAACACCCACACACATACAAGTAAATATAATAAGCAGAGGAAGTACTTTGTATTTATAAATGGAGAGACTGCAGGTTAAGAAGTCTAAAATAAGCAGAAAAGCGCTTTGGAATTGCTTTGCATAAACGCTTGGCATAAAAAGCTACTCAGTCGGTTTGTGTTTGTAGTTGTGCATGCAGAGAATGCTACAAAGAGAGCAACAAAAAAACCAGTATACTTTTTTCAATTTCAAAGCTCCACAAGCCTGCTCCCTCGCTTTCTAAAATGACTGACAGCGGCTGTGTGGACGAAGAGCTAGACCGCGACGCGAGGATAACACTCTTGTGGCAGCCGCCGCAGGAAATAATGTTTAATTTCTTATTAAAAAGCAGTAAGCGCCATCACCTCAGCTGCGGCCGCGCCAACTTTGTGTGAAACCGGTAATTGTAAAGTATGCAATTATAATTTTAATCATTTTTCTTTGACTTGCCATTGAAGTTTTCGCAAGAAATAAATTTCGCCAAAACGGTATTTCTCAATATAAACTACCACAAGCGCTCATGAATATGTATGGACGTCATTTAAGTATTCGATAAATGCCACAATACCACAAAGTGTTGCCTTTTTGTGTGCGTTTTAATGCAACGGATTAAGAAAATGCAAAGCCAGAGCTGCCATCATTCCCGGCGAAGCAAGTACTGATAACATGCAGCTGAAGTGTGGGATTTAGAAAATGTGGCAAGTTGCGAAGTGCACATGTGAAAAGTTAAGCATATTGCAACATATGTCTGACTATGATTACAAGGAATGAACGAGGATTATGTTGAAAGGATGGCCAAAACTTAAGGAGAGTTAGGTAATTTTAAAGAAATTAAAATTTTCTTAATTTGCTATGTGAATAGCTTGAAAAGCACCACAGAATTATACTAGAGCAGTTACTTATACATACGTAGAATTGTACGAAAAGATGCGTCGACTAACACTTGTCTGACGATATTTCCATATTCTTCTCTTTTTTAATATTTTCATCAGTTAAAGAGAGAAGATCCTCCAGAGCGAGGCATGTCTTCAACGATCTCTCGACTATCAATTAAGGACAGTCCTACGCACTTAGCGAATTATAATTTTTTGAAATATCATTTACCGAGGTAATTTAATTACAATTTCCGGGTACTTTTTGTCACAATATATGTTTGGATTTCATAAGAAAACTTTATATGTCAATTTTTATAATTTGTGATATGATTGGATGACAGATGACATATTAAAACTCATAAGTAAACGTTGGGAATATAAAAATCAAAACACTGACATGTATAGAAAACTGAATAGAGAAATACGGAAGATAATCCGTAATGCAAAAAAACTGGATAAACAATGAATGCCAGAAATCGAAAGACTTTTTACATGAAACCTTCCATTTACACAAAAAATTGAAAGAAGACGCAGGTATTCATCGTAAAAATCCGCCCTCAAAATGAAAACAATGAGGTGGTATTTGACATGAATGAAAAGAACCTTCATCTCCATCACAGACCAACTGGCAATTATATTACGAAAGGCGAAATAGAGAGAGCAATACAATCAATGAAAAATTACAAAGCAACAGGTCCGGATGAGGTTTCAGCTGAAATTTTAAAGTTAATAAATGACAAAAATACGACTCTCTTAGTAAAGCTTTTTAACCAAGTTTATGACAATGTCCAATATCCAAAAAACTGGTTAAAATCAACATTCGTACCACTACCTAAGGAAAATAATGCGGAACAGTGTACTGAGTACAGACTAATTAGTCTAATGTCACATGCTCTCAAGATATTTCTAAAAGTCATTCACGCCAGAATATATAAGAAATGTGAAGAGTCAATGGGCAAGAGGCAATTTGGCTTCAGAGAAGGTCTTGGAACATGCGAGGCATTG
The DNA here is from genome assembly GCF_023373825.1 of Bactrocera dorsalis. Lineage (NCBI taxonomy): Eukaryota > Metazoa > Arthropoda > Insecta > Diptera > Tephritidae > Bactrocera > Bactrocera dorsalis. Next base: position 41,853,286 of record NC_064304.1, on the reverse strand, counting down.
TTCTGTATACAAGTTTTGACTCAAAACTGTAAAGATGTCCAAAAAGATGTATTTTTTATGCTTTAATGACTATGAGAAAGCTTTCGACACCATTAAACACGATAAACTTATGGAAATTCTTCATTCTATGGGAACAGATGACAAAGAGATTCGTTGCCTAAGAAATCTATATTGGCAACAAACTGTCCACGTAAGTATCAATGGCGATATAACCGAAGAAATATCTATTTCACAAGGTGTAAGACAAGGATGCATTTGGTCCCCCTTGTTATTTAACATACAAGGTCTGCCGCAAAAGAAACAGGACTGTTAAAAAAACAACAAAAAATTCATATTTTTCAAAAGTTATATTTTTTTATTCAAAGTAGTTTCCTTGTGCTTCGATACAGCGTTTAGCCCGGTCAATTACCATTTCAAATGAGTGTTTAAGGTCATTTTTCGGAATGCTCTTGAGATGTATCGGTCGTCGCCTTTTGGATAGCTGAAATGTCCTGAAACCAGTGTCCTTTAATGGGCAAATGAAGTTTTTCAAATTGGTAAAAATCACAGGGTGCAAGATCAGGTAAGTAGGGTGAGTGATTAATGGTTAATATTGGGTTTTTTGTCAAAAAATCAGTGACAAGCGTCGTACGATGACACGGCGCATTATCGTGCAACAGACCGCAGGGACCCCGCATCACAGTATTGTGGTCGAGCACGACGAATGCGTGACAAAAGACGCTTCAACACCAAGGTAAAACATAGCATTAATCGTTTAGCCAGGTGGGACGAACTCTCGGTGTACAATACCCTCGGAATCGTAAAAACAAATCAGCATTGTCTTTATTTTTGACTTCTGAAGACGACTTTTTTCGGTGATGGCTCTCGTCCTCACGACCTTCTTGGAATCGCTTAAACCACTCATGCACATTATTACGGGGTAGGCACTGATCACCATAAACTTTTTTCATCATTTGAAATGTTTTAACGTTTTCCTAAGTTTACAACAAAATTTAATATCTGCTCATTGTTCAAAATGCATTTTACGACCGATGACCAAAAGCTGCTGTCACTTTTTGATCGATAGCATCGATTGTAGTTATCCAATTGTCTTAAAATTTTAAAGAAATGTCAACAAGAGATCAAACTATTAATTTCATATGCCAAAATAGCCACCAGAAAAAGTTATATTTAAAAAGTTCTGTTTCTTTTGCGACAGACCTTGTACAAGTATGTTCAGAAGTAATATTTCAAGAATCGGTAACCAGTATTGATCAAGGTGTGAAAGTGAATGAAATTTTCATAAATAGTATGTGCTATGCGACACTACACTTATAGCCGATAGCTTGATGGGATTACAAGAACAAGAAAAAGTTAATATATGAAAAGATTTTAATTACGTATTTCGAAAATAAGTTTATTCTTTCTGTACAGTACTACGATGTTAGCTTGGGAGAACAATGCCGGTTAAATTGAGCTTTTTATGCGTTTCCTTTGAAATATCGTAGCCTTCTATAAATTATGCGATCATTTATGATATTGAAATAAGACATACCGAAACAAAGCACACATACACACACGCTTAGACATTCTCTATCTCCGCCACCTAATTAATTCCACACACTACTCGGCATTATGTGTGAACGCACTTTTCGTTGCATACATTACGGCTGCCATCAGCAGAGAGTGAGGCTCGTAATTTATCCGCTGAATTTTAAGGCGCTCAGCCAAGACAAGCAACGGCGCTGCTAACTAAGCTCATAGTTATTAACCTTGCGCTGGCATTTTAAGTGTTGCTGCATAATTTACGACAAACCGCCGAATGGTAGCATACACCTAGCTGGGGGAAGTTGCACAACAATGCAGCTACTCGCGTGAAAAAAGCAGATGGATTTGACTTATGAAAAGTTAATTGAAACACACGTGAAGCTAAATTAAACAAAGAAGAGCAGCTGATCTCAAACCGAACACAAGCAGTGAGCAATTGCCGAGCGATGTGTACTCTAATGCTAGCATACACTTAGGCGGCGAAACTCTTGTGTAGTGTAAATTTGCAAAGTTGTGCGGTGCGAGTAGCTGCGCTAATCTTTCCGCCTGCATGTATGCAACTTGAATGCAGGGGAGAAATTAATTTGAGAAAGGCTATGTGTCTTTTTTCCATAATTTTTTGCTTGTTTGATAAATTTTGAAGAAACACTGCGAGTAGTACCAACTTATACTTTGGGAAACGTTGAATACTTGCATATACTTGTGCAGAAATGGCAAACTTTTGATATAGAAAAGAGAAAATGTGAAAAAACGGACACATTAATCAATATTTAGGAATAAATTGATAACAAACAATACATAATGTTTCTTTTCGCTTTCTGTTTACCAGTTTATTCGTGTTAGGTATATTACATACTTAGTTGTATTAACATATTTTCATCGTATCAACGAAAATTATATTAAAATCATCCTTAAATGAGAACTATATAATGTAAACTTAACCTAAGAGGCTAAATTTAATACATTGAGTTGATGTGGAAACCTTAACCAGAGGATCAAAAAACTTTATATTACGTATATAAAGTTCAAACCAAGGTGCAGCCTAATTCCATTCATATTCAGTGGTAACCCTTATACAATATTTTTAAACTTGTCATTTCCTTTCTTTAAAAATTTAATTTTGACCAACCTGTACGTTTTAAGGTTGGATGAAAAGTCGGAAATCAGTATATAAGCTATACTGAGCACAGAGAAAGGAACAAACTGATTGCATTAACTGCGATTGGACTTTGCTCAGGTATACATTAGAACATATTTCCAAGTATTTATGTGTATATAATTCACATACTGAACGAAATATGCCTTACAACACTTATTAGAATAACCAAACTCAGTATAAGTGGTTATGAGAGTGGACATAATTGGTATATATGAATAAGGCTAGATCATTTCATTCGTACAACAAACTCTGTAAGTAAGTTATAGTAATGTTTCGGTTTCTGTTCCGGTTACAGAAACGGTGGTTTTCCAACTCTTGAGCACGCTACTGCCGTGTAAACATGCATTTCCAAATTTATGGCCATCACACTATGCGACTATATTTAGGTCCTATTTGACTGTCATCTCAGGAAACGGAATACGTTTGAAATGGCAAATCGTTAAGAACTTAAAGGAATTCCTTAGGATCAAGCATTCTGTCCTTTTGTATTCGATAGGTGCGTCACAATCAGTCGGTTTCCATTACACAGTTTTGGCGGCATGAAGATTGGAAAACACTAATAACGACGGATCTACTTCTGAGACGCAAATGATACTGTGGCATACCAAGCCTGTCCAAAGAATTTGTAGGAATACCACTGAATAATTCATCGGCGTCGTCTTCATAGTCAAACTGATCGATCGGATTTATATGAGCGCAAGTCTCCTCAATTCCAGTTGAAGTCAACAACATCGGTATTTTTGGCAGCTAACATTGCGCGTGCACTTAAGGAATCGTCAGTTACGATAATTTGGCCAATGTCCGAACATTGTGATGATTTCATCTTTCGTGAATTGATAAAGGGGAAGATGCAATTGATATCGAACCACCGGGAAGTATCAACCGAAATTGTACCATTTACAATTTTCAGCGAAGACGATGTAAAATGTCTTTGACAATGTCGAGTTTTATATGCGAACTTGATTTTCATTCCAGTGATTATTAACGTGTTCCAGCAAATGTAATTGCTGGCTTACTCTCCAAAACTTGTACACATCGAACCATTCACAGTATAGCAATAAAGTACTCATACAGTTGAACTGCGTACATTAATCAGATAGCAAGCGAAGGTAAAAACAATCGTGGTTTTTCGGGTAGTGGCTTGTGTAAATTCAATCCTAATGCATTAGTAAAATAAGACACCTGGATGTCAATTTCTAAAATGGTTGTCCTTGCTTTCTGCGTAATTATTTCTTCGACGATGCATTCTATGTATAATATCAAGGTATTTTCGAATACAGCAATGTTCTCACAAACGAAAGTTGAAAAAAGCTCGTCAGTGTTAATTTTGTTGCTGGCGGTGTTTCTACTGGCTATACTGTATTCTTTGGGTTGAAATACACTCTTTGCTTATTCTCTAAATTAACTGCGAGTCGCACAACAGTAAATATCCTTCAAAGCGCTTTGTGCAGTTTCACGTATCGACCGTATCGTTTCAAGACCCAATAACCGCCATGTTGCTTCCTTGGCGACGTACTTAAAGACGTATTTCATCGATTACACCAAACTGCAATACTCAAACATTGACATGACTTTTGAATGTGAATTGGACAACAGTTGCGAATATGGTACGACCATGTTGTCAACTTCGATACTCACGCCTCTAAATTGAATGCTAAGAACATTTAGCATTGTCGTCTGGTGAGTAACGCCGATAGAGTGGATATCCATCATTTCTAGTTTTGTGTTTCCGAAAGAAAAGTACGTGGATACTGTTTCGTGCATTTATTGTGAGGCATTCAAACCGAAGTGGGGGTTGTGGTGTCCGCAAGGTCCATGAACCTCATTGGTCAACATTTCGTATAATACTGGATCTTTCCTTGCATCAGGAATTTCCGCATGATTGAATGATTTCATCAATTTGATCTGGTGTAAACACCATCCACCATCCAAAGAAGAATGTGTGCGTGCGCAAACCTTTCTTTTGCCCACTCAACAGAGTATATATGGCATCTAACAGCACTATATATGTACGTTGCTTCACAGATTAAAGTCCATCGAAGCTGTTGCTTGAAAAAGTCTTGCTGTGACATCGTGACGATCGCTTTCTGATTGACCGCGACCCATAATACCGCACGTACATTGTCATCGCCATCCTGGGAGTAATTCCTGCCTTGTCTTGGGCTGCCAATACTTTGATGCCAAAAAGAAACACCGACCGATATTAGGCGCGTCCTCTTCAATGGCATCGTGACAAATTTCAAGCTGTAATTAATTGATCACTTTGTGGAAAACACATAACATTTTCACTGAAAAATTCTTCAAAAATTTTTCAAGCAAACGCAAAATTTGAAAGATTTAAATAATTGAAAAAACAAAATAAAATTAACTTGAATTTTAAAAAATTTTGTTGAAAATTTCTTCATCAATTTTCCGACTTTTACTCATGAAAGATATACAGGTTTTTTATTTCTAAACCTTTACCCGATCCACAACGAACAACCTCATAAAATTTCATCAATATTGGTTCAGCCGTTCTCTTAGCGTTACTAACGAACAAACATTCATTCGTTTGTTATGAGAAAAAAGAAAAGGGCTGTTTTTTCTCCGCAGAAACCATCCTTGAACCTCAACGAACATTATAAAAAAAGGATCATCAAATTTGGTTCAGTCGTATGAAAGTTATGAGCGTACATACATTTTGGCGATTCATTTTATTTATATAGTAAACTATTCAATACAGTGAACATTTTATTTACGAATAAAAGCTTTTTGTCGTTTTAAGAATCCAAAGGATTGTACTTGAGGTTTAATTTTGAATATGTTCATACAAATAAATTTCTTTGGAAAAAGTAACGAATTGCTTTCTCAGTGTCTGATTACCAGCATTTTTGTCCAGTTAATGGAGATGCCCGCTTAATACGGCGTCCATTTAACAGAACTTTCACTGTATTCTTTATTTATGAATTGTTTAAACTATCCTTTCTTCTAAGCTGGTTCGAACTAAATTTTACTAGAAACGGTTCAGTAGTTTAGGAGTCCATCGCGGACAAGCAACGTGACACGTACTTTTTATACCCTGAATAGGGTATAATAAATTTGTCACGAAGTTTGTAACACCCAGAAGGAAGCGTCGAAGACCCTATAGAGAATATATATAAATGATCAGTATGTTGAGCTGAGCCGATTTAGCCATGTCCGTCTGTCTGTCCGTCTGTCTGTATATATACGAACTAGTCCCTCAGTTTTTAAGATATCGTTCTGAAATTATGTCAATGTCATTTTCTCTTCAATAAGCTGCTCATTTGTCAGAACTGCCTATATCGGACTACTGTAACGTATAGCTGCCATACAAACTGAACGATCGGAATCAAGTTTTTGTATGGAAAACTTTTGCATTTGACAAGATATATTCACGAAATTTGGTATAGATTATTTTCTAAGGCAACAATGTAATCTCCGAAAAAATTGTTCAGATCGGATTACTATAGCATACAGCTTCCATATAAACTGAACACATAGTTACTAAAAGAACTACGCGCTGTTGTAAACTCGGCTTTAACGACATCAGCGCTCTCGACGCCTATAAGGAGGTTACTTCAATTTAAACTAATAAACGAGTGAAGTTTATGAAGATTTTTTAAAAAAAGTCTACAGAAATAAGCCAGTCAATTTAAACTAAATATGCAATAAACGAGTATTATGAAGTTTAGTTTTTAAGATTTTTTAAATTTTCTAAATTTATGTAGGGGTATGTTCAGTACACAAATTCTTCGGTAGACGATTTTTTCCTGAATCCATGCCGGTAGTAAAAGTCTCTTATGTATAGCGAGGCAAGATTACGATTGTGTAAGACCTCATAGTATTTATATTCTTCTTAATCTATGTAATCTAAGTGCGATTTTACGCTATAAATCTTTCCTGTTGATAGTCTATTCCAAATTGAAAATAATCAACCTAATATTTTCTTAATTGACTTCTTTGTAAATATACTGACTAATTTAAGTTCTGCTGATATTAGTAAGCTACAACATAGTTATTATAAAACAATAATGACATTAGAAACTGTTTATTTCAACGCGACTCTGCACAGAATACGCTGGCTGCCACCCAAGCTCTTGCTCATCCCAACCGGGTGTTAAAATGGAAATGATGCGCATTTTTCTCGGCACAAAATTTAATATACAGCAGCTTTACTGTGCCAATAGAGAGATGGATGTGCAATAAGTACCGTTGCAAAAAACGCTTATTTTCAGCCGCACAAAGAATTTATTGCACGTCCACAGCGGCATCATTCATTGGTCGCGCGGTTTTCACCAGCCTCCTAGCCTTTCAGCCTTTTTAACTGTGCACTTGTGTATGTGCGTTTGTGCGCTTTCAGTGGCTCGTGTTGGTTGTTGTTTTAGCTGCTGTTGCTATCATCCAGCGACGCTGCGTACGTGCTCGGCTTGAAATAAAATATTATGCACGCGTCGAATTAAAGCCAAAAAAAGAAAACCAAAAAAATCAGCAACAAAAAACCGAGTGCTCAAACCAAACAAACGCTTCGCCCGCACCGCAAAAAGTTTCTGCACATACACACACACACAATTTAAATTTATTTTTGCCATATTTTTGCATTTGTTTTTTGTGGCACTTGTTTAATCAACAGTTCATATTTTAACTTTGCCACCGAATAGTATTTGTGCAAGGCAAATTTTAAATTTCGCACTGCAAAATTCCATTTCGACTGAAATATTTATTTGTTTTGTTACAAAGTCATTAAAAGCTGCATAAATTGTAATTTGCCAAATATGAAAGTGTACCCGAGTTTGTGTGCGTGTGGGTATGTGCGTGTCGGTACGCTTGTCAACAAATGCATTCCCAATTCTCATTAAGCGCCGTCTGCGAGTGTCAATCGCAGTCGGCAGGCGACATCATCGCCAGCATCTTTGCCGCAGTTCGAACTCGCTTGCCTCTGCAGCGTTCACTTGCCAGCCGTCTCAGGAGATTACCAAAGCAATGCATTCAAATTTCGTCATCAACATACAAATTGAGCTGTTTACCAATAACAGCAATACCTCGATGTTTGTTGTTTCTGCTGCATCACAATAAGCAGCTGCTGTGCGGCAACGAGCCTATACACACACGCACATATACATCACAACATCAATGCGAGATGACAATTACTAATTTTGCTAGGAATATCACTTTCAATTCGACCCAAGGTGTGCCAAGCCATAGGCATTATGCTTTATGAAAGCATTTCTACTACGAATTAAAGGTTACGTATACGCCGTGTATCATACCTTTACTACGTTGACTAGCACGAATTAATGCATACCTAATATGCGTACATACACGCATACATAGTATTTTCGTATGAAATTGAAACAAATGTTTATTTCAATAATTACTAACTGTATTAGTAAATTGTGTAGAGATTTTGAAAAGAAGCAAAGTTTGTTAAAATGTATACACAATGACTGGAGACAGTAATATTTATACTTTAAAAAATTCTAAAAATTAAAGTAACAAAGCATAAAATTTAATAACAAAGCGGTTTTACGTTCTCACAACATGCTGCACGGCTCATGACACTTAGATTTTCCTAACAGGTGGTTGTCTAAAATTAGTTGCGTATTCCAGTTTAGTAATAAAAAGAATGGATTTTTTTTTCTAAATTTATTGAAGAATATGTTTGCAAGAGCATTTTTCAAAATTCAAATTATTTTCGGGGATAGAGACATTTTTCTGACCCAGCATACAAACTGGTACGGTCGGCATTAATCGAATAAAAAACATTAAAGTGCACTAAATTAAGATATACAACTGCAATTTGGCATAGGGGATTAAGTGGCAAAGGGCATATATGAGCTAAAAGTTTTGTGAAAATGGGCGTGGCACTACTCTCTAATTGATTTAATATACATAATCCTTAAATCGCTTAAACTACTATAAAAAATTCACTAAGGATAAAGCTCATAAGCAACCCTGCCGACGCTGTAAAAATGGATGAAATCGGAAAACAACCGCGTCCGCTTCCCAAGTAATGGTACTGCTGAAAACTGCTAAAAGTTCGACAACCCAATAACTAAATAAGACCGAGGCCTTATAGAAGCAGGGAGGACCAAAAAGTGTCCAAATACAATCAAAACTTTTCTAGCCTCTAGGTACAAAATATTTGGACCCCAGTGGCAATAGTTACTTTTATACGACGAACTTCGATGAATTTAGAATGAATGATAGAAGATAGATAGAATGAGATATATAATTGAAATTCAGGGATAATATTTTCCTGACAGTGGTTTGTCTGTGTTTAAAAAGTGTATTGAATCACGTTAATACTTCCCTTAGTTTTCATATACCTAACACAGCGATTTGCGATCATCCGGATGACCTTATACCGCATATATTGGCCAACATTTGAGTTATCTCAATGAAACTATTGATTCTTGCACGTAATGAAAACCGAGCTCGGTGAGAGTATTGAGGATGTTTCAAGTACCGAATATCCCTTTTCATAGAAAATAAACGAATCTTACATATATGTATTATTTACATATTTTTTATTTTTTATTCGTGTTTCAATTCAAAAATCCTTCAGTTAAATATGTTAGTGTATATACATAAATATAGATAGATGTACATGTATACATATATGTATATTATGTGGAATTAAAAGAATTTTAATTTTTAATTGTTTGGTACAAGCTCGCTTGTTCAGTTGTTCTGAGCCTCTGAAGCGTCATAACATCTTTTAACACTTTGAGCCCCGCGTGCCCACCCGTGGTCATTTTTTTTCTCCACGCGCATGCTGACGAAGGGTTGTGCTTTAGTTGACAAGCTGAGACTAAAATTTGTTTACTTAGTTTTATTTATTTTTTGCGATTGAGGTGACTTTGTGATATTTATTTTTGATAAACCAAATGCATTTTTGTTGTTTTTTTTCCTGTTTTTTTTTTTGTGACCACGGGTGGTCACATTGTCCCAAATAGTCAAAACATAAATGTCCACCGGTGGCAGGCAAATATTGAATGCGGATATTGTCTCCGCTGAAGTAACTTTCTTCGTATTGAGGATCAAACCTTCAGTAGTGTTATCATCATCGGCACAGTGAACTTCATTTTGACTCCAAAATAGGTTCAACAATCCATTGCACAATGCCAGAATTGGATATTTGCTGCAATGCTTCTACTTCTTGAAGCAAACTTGAAGTGGTGTGAATTTTTGATGTATCTCCAGCTGGCTGTAATCTTCATTATTCCATTTGGTTGTTATGACAAACAATTTTTTAAAAGATGACCGAATTGAAGACACACTATTCAATGCATTAGATAAAAAAAAACATATTGCGTCTTTGAAGGTGATGCTTTTCAGAGCTTCGTCTAGTGATTTTTCTCATCGAACGTTGTGACCTAAATAAAAGGTTTGTTTTGTAGCTCATTTTCGTAAGCCTTATGACATTCTGGTCCATGGGCTGTATAACAGCAGTACAATTCGGAGGAAGACATTAACCAATATTTGACCATCAGTACTCTTTAACTCTCCTTCTTTGGGATGACAGGGAGCATTATCTGTAAGTAAAATAGCCTTTTCGGTAAGATTATCGCCACAAAGAAAGTCTTTTAGCTGCAGTGTTGAGAAAATTTAAATTGATAAGATACATTTTTTAAAGCAAAACATCTACACACCTCTGGAACAATTGTTTTGTGGACCATTCAATACAGCCAAGATCGTCCAAGCACTTTTACTTCCTTTGTAGACAACAGGCAAATCAGCGAAATTTTTTGGATATCACAAGTACTGAGTGCATAATGTAAAATATTTCTTTGTTGCAAGAATCGAGGTGTTGCAAGTATCAAGATGTGCAAGAATCAAGGTACCACTGTGTCATGATTTTCGAATATCCGCCTGACTTCACTCTATGAGATTGATTATTTAGTATGTGGCATGTTAATAGTATGTGGTATATGGAAAAATTGATAAAATCTAGTCGATGCTTTCCCAACTCCCATATATGTATTCCATTTAATAATGATTTTACATAATCTCAAATCGAATAACTTGAAAGTATATCATGAGCAAAGTTACAGTATTCTAACAGCTTGTCTCTTTCTCTGACCCCAATAATGAATTCGTTTTTCAACTTCACTGTAAACTGTTCAAGTTGGACAAAATGTAATATTTGAATGAAACTAAATAGACAAGTTTTCTTAAAAATCATGTAGCATAGCGTTACAAGGGTATAAAATGTTTGGCTACGCCTGAACTTAGCCCTTCCTTACATGCCTTATTTTAAATATTTCCCTGTATTCGTGTAATGTGAATAAATAACTAAGAAAAATGTGAATATTTAAAATTTTAATTGCCTCTTTTTACGACACTATAAAATTAACTGTAAGTCCCGTATCGATAATCAACATTTTTTCCTTCTCATTATTCTTTTCCTTATCCTGATCCTTATTATTACCCTTACCCTTATCCTTATCCTTATCATTACTTTCTTATTTCTAGTTCCTTATCTTTTTCTTATTCTTATCCTTATTCTTATCCATATCCTGAAAACCTTATCCTTCAAAATCCTTATCCATAAATTATCCTTATCCATTATCCCTTATCCTTTACTTCTTATTCTTATCCTTAATCCATACACTTATCCTTGGAAAAGTGGGCGTGGCCCTCATCCTAATCATTATCCTTTTTTTTATGTATCTATCTGTAAACTACTATATCTTATTCAACACCAAACTTATCCTTTCCTTATCCTTTCCATTATCTTTTTTTTTTTTCAAGAAATGGGTTTTTAAGAAATCCTTATACCTTGTTTCCTTATCCGCCCGACGTATACCTTATCTGATACCTTATCTTATCCTTATCCTTATCAAAAACGTCAGAGGAACAAAAAACACTAAATTTTATCCTTATTTTTTTTTATGTTTTTTTTTTTTTAATTGAAATGGCGTTATCCTTATTTTTTCAAATAAACCAGATTCCTTATTTTTTTACCTTAATCCATTTTATCAGCTTATGTATAATCCTTCTCCGATAATGAAATCCCTTATCGCTTTATCATCCTTATCCTTATCCTTATTTCCTTATCTTGTTTCTCATTCGATTATCCTTATCCTTATCCTTATCCTTATCCTTATCCTTATCATTATCTTTATCCTTATCCTTATCATTATTTTCTTATTTATAGTTCCTTGTCTTTTTTCTTATTCTTATTATTATCATTATCCTTATCTTTATTTTTATCCCTATCCTTAAAAACAGCTAACAGTTTTGATTTTACGCAACTCGCAGAACTCCAACAAGGCGTATTTATTCCACATAAAATGTTCAACTTCATCACAGGACCTCTATATCTCAAATAAATATTTTTCTCGCATAAGAAAACTAACATTAAAAACTAATATTCAGCGTATGTTTTATAGTATACTTTCATTACATTTAATTTTAAATTGGTGTTAAATTTCACGACTTATCATTACACACTCAATACTGAATAATACAATAATTCCACCGCCGATGAAAATTGGCATTAAATGTCTGGCAGCAGTCTCGCCTTTGTCGCACCAATGCGCCTAATAAAATACCCGAACACCTAGCGGCGCTGTGCGGCCCTTCAGTTGATTCAATTGGTAACCGTAATGCTGCCACCAAAAAGATTATAGAAAACGAAGAAACACTAGTTAAGCCCGGAAATGTGCCTACTCATATTTAATTCAATTTGCAAAACCACGAAAAACAGCCAGCAGTTGTTAGAAGCAGTGAGCGGCAAGCTTGCAGTCGCTTTATGGTATAAAACTATTTGCATAGGCTCTCAACGATATGTAAATATTGCAGTGGCGCAGTCAATTACAGAGAGTCTACACCAGCTGACATTGAAAAGCTTTACATCGCACACACGCACATGTACACAACTCAATTTGTAGTCAAAGACGTCCTTTGACGACAAACCGGTTAAATCGTCGTCTACTGACCGCGGGACATAGTGAGTTTGAAGGGATATAATGCAAATGCATGTGCACATACATGACATATCGTATATGTGTAGGTGTACACATCTCAAAAGCTTTTTTCTTCTCAGTCGGCCCACACATCGCTTACCTTGAAATGTACTATTCTGTCGTGTATCGCCTATAGAAATGTTGGTGAAAGCATTTACCGTTTGGTTTACCGGTGCATGATTTATTTTTACTGAATCTTTATGAAACCTTCTTCTTTTCATCATCATCTTTCCTCTCTTTAGGCAGTCTAACAGGTAAATTGAAAAGTCCCCGGCCTGACACAGAGATGGTGCTACTAGAATTAAATCCATTTTATTCAAAAGGTTGATAAATTTGGCAGCTGGATGATTAGTTTGTGAAATACATGTAATATTTTGAGTGAAGGAACTTTTGTTACAGTGAAAAAGAATGGGTAAAAAGGAATTTCGTGGGTTAATAAAGCATTGCTTTTTGGGGGAAAACATACTGTTAGATTCGATTGATCAACATTACTTGGACTCTGCACCTGGGAAACCAACCGTTGACAAGCGGTTTGCTAAGTTTGAACGAGGCGAAATGAGCACCGAAGACGGTGAAAGTAGTGGACGCCCTAAAGAGGCTAGTACCAACGAAACCAAATTAAAAGTAAACAATATAATTTGGATGACGGTAAAGTGAAATGGTTCGAGACAGCAGGCACTCTAAAGCTGAATGTCAGCTGAACGTGTAGACCATATCATTCTTGGATATTTGGATATGATAAAGCTCTCTAGAAAGTGGGAATTGCGCGATCTGCACTAGTTTTCTCTTTTTCTTTATGAGATCTAAAATGTTTGATAGATATTTGGTATACAAGTTTTTTTGTTTAGGAAAAGGAGCACTTTTCCAAGCCGATTCCTGAATAGCTTTCTTAAAAGTTTAAACTGCATCTTCGAACATATCTTGAGTTGTTATATTTACATCAAAACCAATATTTTTGTCGAGCATAACTTCGAAATATTCCCAATCCGTATTTCTCTTAGAATGGTAAGGTTTTATGTCGATTTATTTCAGATAGGCATTTAAGATTAGATATACTGGTGGTCCGTATTTAAGTCCAATCCATTTACAATAGTAATGAAGGTCTTTTATATTTGGATAAGTAAGTCGGCTTACCAGTAGACATTAAGTCGCAACCAGTGGCCGTAACAGCTTTAAATAGCTCCCTCCTCTTCGGTGTCGTAACTCTTGAACCCCATTGTGGGTGTTTTGCGTTAAAATCACCACCCATGATGAATTTTCCTTGGCGTTTTAATATAAGTTCTGTGCACAAGTCCATTTTGATATTGTTTCTAGGTGGGCTAGATATTGCGGTAATGCTTATTTTTCCGAAACTAGATTCTACCGATATGGTCGTGGTTTGGAATTCTGGGACACTTATATTAATTACTTTGTAGTGGGGAATATTATCTCTGATAATTATGACACTCTCCCCTCTCGCATTGTTATTTTGGTGGTTTTGTAATTTTTGAAACTAACGAATGTCTCATTTGTAAATTAAGTTTCTGAATTTTTTCAATATGTAGTAATGTCTCTAATTCTTTACTACGTTTGAGCAAGCCTTTTGCATTCCAGGTCATAATTTTCGTGCCTTATTTTCATTGTGCTGTCGCTCTAGTTTAGTTAGACGTTCGTGAGTAAATCTATTTTGCTCTTCTAGCTTGTTAAGCTTGTTGAGAATTAACGAAAAATTGCCGGTAATATCCCCAGTGGCATTCATATTTGTTTAATTTTCAGACATATTTTGTTGAGCTTTATTAGCACCTTTAGTTATGCTGGCAAATGAGGGCTTTCCAGATTGATGATTTACATTAGTGACTTCCTTCTGAGGAGCTGTGGAAGCGGTTGTACTTAAGCGTTTTGGTTCATATTTATGCTCTTTATTTTTTTCCGTCGCGTTTTTAATTTTAGAAGTTGCTTTGCCACTTTTTTTGTGCAGCTTAGTGTTGTATGATTTCCAGCGCACTTTACACACCTCGGTGGCTTGCAACAATAGTTTCTAGTGTGACCGAACGCCTGACAGGATTTACACTGCGGAACAAGATTCGATGGCTTGATGGGCTCGAGTATATATTTGATTTCGTAAATTTTCTTAATGTTCTCTGTAGAATCAAAACATACAATAAAAATACTTAACGGATCCTTTATTTTATATTGAAGTTTCTTTAAGACTTTCGTAACTTTAAACCCTTGCTTTGGAAGGTCTGTGACAATACTTTCAGGCTCAAATGAGTGATGAAGGTCTTTTACCATTACGTGTATATCACGCGATTGCTTGCCTTCGTACGAGTACCAAGGAATTTTCGAGTCGTTTGATTTCCTTGTAAGTATTCCATAGTCAGAACTATCTGATAGATTTATTTTACAGGAACTTGAGCCAGTGAGTTTGAGTGTGTAAGATTTTTTTACATCTGCGTTAATCTAGAAAAGCATCAAGGGTGGTTAAAATTTTCCGGTATTATAATTGGCTGATGACTTACTTTTGTATCTATTTTACCTTCTACTGTTCCATCCGGAATCGGAGACTTCAATGTTACATATGGTGAAGAATCTGTTTTGTGTTTCTTACTTTCCCTACTTTTTTTCTTTTTTAATAACCAATTTGTTTCTTTTTAAGCTCTTATTCGCCTGTTTCGGCTGCAAAGGTCGGTTTTGATGGAGAAGAAGACGTTTCATTTATATATTTCCTTAGCGATTTCCTTAAGCTTTCATTTTGAAGTTTAAGTGACGCATTTTCGTTTTTCAATTCATTGCTCAATGTTTTTATTTCCTTAGTGCGTTCGAGCAACATACCGATATGCTTACATTGTGTACTCCCACCGGGAGGGGGAGTTTGTATGTCCATCACGATCTTATTGAATTGTGGTTACGTTAAGTAAAAGAAACTACTTAACCAACTGCTTTACCGACTGCACGTGCAGATAATGTAGTGTCCCTGGCCACCTACAACCTAGACAGCTGGTTTGCCTTGCTACAGAAACAGCTGATACCCACTTTAAATGTTCGGAGGAGAATTTTTGCTCGAAAATTAATTGAGTGTTTTCAATTTGGTATTATTTTTTGTTATTGTTTAAAATTTCAAAATAAATTATTTATGTTTTTAAATATTTTGGTAGAAATTGCAAGTAAATTGATATACCCCGTGGTGCCAACGATGTTAAAGTCCTCCGGTGAATCTGCTTACGATCTGCTTGCAGCCTGGATTTCCTGTATATTAAAATAAATTGAGGATCACACTTGACTGTTGACCGTACGCGCGAACCAATGACTCTTTGTAGCACTTTGTTAAGGACGTGAAAGGTTTGTCTGGTGAAATTTTTATTTAAAAAAGTAGCACTATAAATTTAAATGTTGCTAAAGTGTTTTGGTGAGTCCCCTTTCATCATGCATCACAAAGACAAGTAATTGAGTGACTCAAGTATTTCTAAGGAGATCATGAAGTAATCGGAAACTTGCCTTAGGCGAGTCATCGGCCCACCTCTGTTATTAACGATCAGCGGAAAAGTTAAAAAACAGTGCTTGAAAACCGTCCTGTTAGCAGCAAAGAGTTAACAGAGGATGTCAAAAAGCTCTTTGCTTCACTCAAGCGCTTTGGTTAATGTCTTGGCTATGAAGTCCTTAAATGCTGAACTCATAACACATTAACTAAGTTTTTCTCAAAAACGACGACGTGTAGAGGTCGTTAAAGATCTGCTTGACAACGTACCTGAGAACCCTGTATTCATCAAACATACCTATCATTATTGGTGACAAGACGTGGGATTATGAATATAAAGTCGAAGCTGTCCAACAATCTAACGAATAGCGCTCCTAAAATGTGCTGAAAACAAAATTCGTTGAAGGCACTGAAAGACAGCCCAGCTGAGGCTTATAACGAGTGTATGGAAAATTGAATTAAAAATTCGTCAAGGGTCTTTTTTTCAAAGCGATAAATGAATGTAAAATACTTGGAAATTATACCAAAGATAGTGTCTACAAGAATACATGCTCAGGCACCTAAACTAAAATTAAGTTTTGGTCAGTGGTAGTGTCCAATTAAATATTAGTCTTGGTTGGCTGAAAAGGGATTCGCGTAAGCGCCGCTTATGCCATCATTAAGCTCAAGCCATCCAACTCCGAGAATTTGGTAATTAACCTGATTTCTTTGCATCCCAGCTGCTTAACGTCCCTTAAGTTAGATTGTTGCCGTAACAAGTGATCTAAGTTGAGGTGCTTTTTTTAACAGCCTCATTTTACAAGATCACGCGTGAGTCGTGTCAAACTGTTATGTTTTTTTCTTCGTTCTGTATAAAGAATGTGCGCTCAACAATATAGCAGCTTTTGCAAGAGTTGAAGCCGCTTGATCTTCCCAAGCGACATCGCTTCGCTCTAAGGGCTCTTGAAAACTTCCCAGAAGATCTGACACTTTTGAGCCAACTTTGGCTCAATGGGTTTGTAAACAAGCAAAATTTCGGCCTTTGAAACGAAGATCAAACCTGAAGAGATTCAAGAACATCCCTCATTTAATCCAGAAAATCAACGGTTTAATGTGGTTTTTCGGCCGGTAGAATCATCGGTTCATATGTATATCCTCAAAAATGATGCCGGTTAGAAACGTATTCATCAATGTTGGCCAATATCGAGAGAGCACTTCGGTAAGCAAAAAGTTTCACTTTTAAGGCCAGTCGATTGGACACCAAGATCGAAATAGATCACCCTTTAGAATCTGCTAATTGAGGTAGTTCAAAACAGCAACATTAAATATTCCCCCCAAAGAGTGTGCTAAAGATTCAAATGATCCTCTGCTTACTCAACACAAACTTCTTTAAATTTAGCATACTTTAGGGATATCAATTTCCTTTAAGTAATCAACTACACCTGCTTTAATAGTGACTCATTAAGAAACGACCAAGCACATGCTTGCTTAGTTAATTTACAGCTTCCACGGTGCACGAATTTACGCTCAAACACCCATTTTTATGCCAACCCATTTGCCGTAGCGCCGGCAGAACTACATAGTAAAATTTCTTAATGAAAACCAAATGAAATGTATCAAAATCCCGGAAACGTGTATCGAGGTGCTAACACGCATGCGGCGGCAGTGCCAACAAATAGCTGCAACTACAAGATAAGCCAATAAGAGGTGTCAGGTCATGTAGTCAACTCGTTGAGATGGCGCGCAGCAGCGGCCCCTTGGTCGTCACACGCATTTCCTTAAAGAAAGCAAGCGGCAAACAAACAACGCCACCGTGCAACGCCTTACACGCCACCAGCCAATATATTTATTTAATAAACGCACAGAAGATGCTACATGCAACAACAGAAACTGCAACAACAACAACAACGCCGAATGCAATAACTCAAGAAGACACAGGGGCCGCTGCAGTTCTACAGTTGTTGCGGCGAGCAAACACATACACATACACAGAAAACTTCTTGCTAACACGTTCGCATTGAACGCGTGCAAAGTGCTAGGCAACACGGCGAAATGTGTTGCGTGCCACAAAACACAAATAGCAAAATGGCAAATGGCAATTCTACGGAGCAAAGTAAACATGCAAGAGCAATAAGTAAAAGAACGGCATAACTGCAAGAATTCAACGATGATAGATGCGCGCATGTGTCTGTGTGTGTGGTGTCTATGTGTGTTACGGCGACTTGGCTAAGACATAAGACAAAGGCGAAGACGGTCTTTTGTGTTACTCATACGCCCCATACACCGTACACATGCATGTAGGTGCACAACAACAACAACGACAAGGAAAATAACAGCAAAACACTGGGCCGGTTGCACATGATTTTATTTATGAGCGCAATTTATGCAACGCTCACAGACGCTGCGGGACTGGGTGCCTGGTTGATGAACTGCCCGCTCAAGCCGCTGATGGCGGAGCAGGAATGGCCTCATAAACTGCCACATACATACCGAAACTGTTCGAATGATGGCATACGGAAACGCCACTGTCGTCCTGTTATGTGTTTGTACGTATGTATATACATTTGTATATCGGCGCACTATAACATTCAAGGAAACGAGCCGTTGTGGCAATTTCACCGAATTTTACGCCGAAATTTTATGAAATTTTGACAAATTGACCGTTAAGTGCAGATGACTGCTATTACTTGACTATTATGTTGATAAGTTTCGTATGTGATTTGTTTATATATAACGGCATTAATAATACGCGTAGATAAAAATTGTATTTCAGGACTAGATAGATATAAAATTATTTTATGTAAATTAAGAGGAGCATAATTTTATTAGTTACATACTTTCATAAGAGACGTGGCATTTATTGGCTGCAACGAAACTGCGTTATGCAACCATTCAACCAAATTTGGTACTTTGGATTATTTTGATATTTCCATATCATGCTGCGAATATAAACGTAATCAGTCTGCAATCACCATCGCATCGCATTCCAACAGTTTTTTTCACTTCGCAGTTTACAAACCAAGGACCAATTAATATATCAGAATAAATATTTCCACGAATATTGTCTTTAAGCTGCGACATCTCAAGTATTAAAATTATAAAAATTGGATTATACCTGTTCTCGCCCCCTTATACCGAAGTTGTGAACTCCGGTGCGTACGGCTACCCCTTTGTCGAAAACATCGGTCAATATGTGAGATAAATAATTGAAATTAAAAAAATATTCTTTAATAATAATACAGTCTGTCAAGTAAGAGCGTGGTCGTGTTAATTTATAAAAAAAAATATTTTATGAAACTTTCATATTTATATACATATATATATATTGTACACATTACAAACAATGATGCAATTTGGTCAATAATGTGTCCAGTCACCACCGGCGTCGATAATTGCCTGGCATCTCCGAGGCATGCTTTCTACTAATTTGACGGCGTATTCTAGTGGCAAGGATCTCCAGATCCGACGAATTTCGTAAGACAACTGGTTCAAAGTGTACATATGTTCGTCTTCCACGAAACTTCTGTTTAATATATGCCCACACATTTTCAATAGGGTTTTCATCGGGCGCCTACGACGGCCAATTCAATGTAACGATGCCAGATTGAGTTTTCCCCTGAGTATAGAGCTTGCTGCGGTGTTTAGGATCCAATCCAATCTTCATTTTTTCTGATGAACCATCGTTTGGCAGATATCAGTAAAGCCTTTTTGTTGATTTGTATAATTTTCTCGGCGTTTGGGTTGTCAGTAAAGAGGTATAAAGTGCCGAATCCCTGCTTTGAGAAGCAGCCCCAAAGATGCACCTTTATTCCATGTCTTATGGTCCGCTAAACAAACCTATTGGTGGAAGTTGACCAGGCTCGCGTGAGAACAGAACGTGCCCATATAGAACATCTTCTTCTTCTTTACTGGCGTAGACACCGCTTACGCGATTGTAGCCGAACATACACGAGTAAAAATAGCATTTTCAAAATCTCTATCAATATTCTCATGCGATGTGCAATATTCAAAGCGAGTCGCTTTGTCACAAGTTTTTCAGTCAACAGAGGCTTCTTCATTGTGTTGCTCTATTTCAGATCATGAGTATGAAGAAGGGTTCGGATAGTTTCGTATATCTAAGCCTTTTGCCATTAATTTTGCTTGTCCTTTCCGCAGTGTTAAAGCAGGCTTCAGAAAAAACAAATTCACTATTCTTTTTTCATCTTTTTTGTTCACTTTTCCTATCGAACCACGTTCTGGTAAATTATCAACATATTTAGCCACTATATATCGCTGTATCCACTTCTGTACAAATGCCTTCGACTTTCTCATATATTTAGCAGCCGCTGATTGCGTTATTTTGGGACCTTTCGGGTGGATGCAAAGGAACACAGCCACGTAGCGCGACGCGTACTTAGCAGTCATGGCGTTTAACGTGATTCTCTTTCAAAATATCAACGACAACTGAACCTTTCTTGACAATGCATCAAGGACAAAGCTTCCCTCTATCGGCTTGCGAAGGAAAATCTTTCATTAACTGTCGGTAAAGTCGACCACGCTCGTGCTTGACAGACTGTAGTTTTCCTTAATGTTTTTGATAAGTGAGAAGTGTTACAATATTGGCATTAAACTGGTTTTAAAAATTATTCTGACATAACTATATTTTTGAGAACTTAAGCTCAAACAAACTGTTAAAATATTGATAAAAGTATGTAAAGTAAAGGAAAGCAATTAAATAAAAGTATGTGCAAAAAGCTAAGAAGCCGGTCCTAACAGGTATCTCACTCGGACAACTTAGAACGACGATCGGTCACATTACCAAAAACTTCTATATAATTGATCCAGAGACTCTCACAATTCGACAAAACACTTTGAGTCTATCAAAAATTTGTTGAGACGGCTAATGTTAGTTTCATGTGTCTATGTCTCCTGGTTTGCCGAAGATAAGGAAGTATAATGTTGCCAAGATGTTGCAACCACAGTGTTGCAAAGACTAAGCAATAAAGAAAAAGTACATGGTCGTTTCTACTTCTCCTTCCACCTTTGTCAAGACGTTTACAAAAGCCTGCTAAGCGCACACGAAATCCATTGATCTAGTGCTAGAACACGAGATGACAATGGAGATCCAACCATAAGACATTATTGGCTTGGCAACGGTTTCTTTTCACTTTTTCACTATAGCTCCTCTACAACAATATAAGGGAGCCCATGCCTTCTTTACTCTCTCCATCCTCCCAATATCCTCCCTCTATGTAAGCTTCCTGTCACGGATAAATCCTAGGTATTTCATATTATCAACAGGTTGAAGAGTGAGCCTACGAATATATCGAAAATAACGTTGAAATTTTATACCTTCTGGAAAACAAACCATTTCAGTTTTACTTATGTTGAAGGTTAAGCTGCTTTTAGTTTGACACCACGTTGAGTTACCTGTTAATTAGTTGGTATGCGGTATTTAAAAATATTCCTTTTATGAGGAAAGAAGCATTTCATGCAGAGAATATAATTATCGAAATAAGGAATATGTGTTTATCCCTCGCATTATTTAATGAAATACATACGACTCCATCTTTTGCCGGTCATCATTCCTGTACTTAAAAATATTTATTTTCTCCTTTCACCTTTCTGAGAAAATACCACTACAAGGTATCTAAAACATGTACCGCAATTACATGTGGATTTTTAAATTCAATTTACTGATATCAATTCAGTTCCAATGGATATTCCAGGTGTAGCGTCCTTCTCCACCTGGTACTTCAAACGGAGTGGAGAATTTTCTTTTCCTCTGCTTCCCCCGGCGGGTACTGACTCGAATACTTTCAGAGCTGGAGTGTTTTCATCCATCCGGACAACATGACCTAGCCAGCGTAGCCGCTGTCTTTTAATTCGCTGAACTATTTCAATGTCGTCGTATATCTCGTACAGCTCATCGTTCCATCGATTGCAATTGCCAATGCGCAAAGCCATACAGAAACGTTCTCTTAAAAGAATCGCAAATATGTTGAAGAACGCTTTGTTGCGGTTAGTGGCTAGACGTTCGTCCACCGGATTGAATGCCAGGGCTCGACGGTGGATTTTCTCTCCCACCACGAATCGCACTTCGAATTCGCGCTCCTTTAAATGGCCACTATAGTAAATTCTATAAAAACCTACTCGTCTCAGTTCTTGTACTGTCTATCGCAGCTCTTGGACGGTTTTTACTCTCACGCGAGCATCAACCAGCTAGGCAGCGGCACCTTCCTAATTAAAGGACCGATGCATGCCCTTTAATCGTAATCTTTAGTAGGTCGTCATCAAAAGGGGGTCTCTCATCCAAGGTTGATTTCTTATTTTTATTGAAAAAAAACGGTTACTGTGAAAGCCTTCCATCTTCTTCTTCTTCTTTACTGGCGTAGACACCGCTTACGCGATTATAGCCGAGTCAACAACAGCGCGCCAGTCATTTCTTCTCTTCGCTACGTGGCGCCAATTGGATATTCCAAGCGAGGCCAGGTCCTTCTCCACTTGGTCCTTCCACCGGAGTGGAGGTCTTCCTCTTCCTCTGCTTCCCGCGGCGGGTACTGCGTCGAACACTTTCAGAGCTGGAGTGTTTTCATCCATCCGGACAACATGACCTAGCCAGTGTAGCCGCTGTCTTTTAATTCGCTGAACTATTTCAATGTCGTCGTATATCTCGTACAGCTCATCGTTCCATCGAATGCGATATTCGCCGTGGCCAACGCGCAAAGGACCATAAATCTTTCGCAGAGCTTTTCTCTCGAAAACTCGCAACGTCGACTCATCGGTTGTTGTCATTGTCCAAGCCTCTGCACCATATAGCAGGACGGGAATTATGAGCGACTTAAAGAGTTTGGTTTTTGTTCGTCGAGAGAGGACTTTTCTTTTCAATTGCCTACTCAGTCCGAAGTAGCACCTGTTGGCAAGAGTAATCCTGCGTTGGATTTCCAGGCTGACATTGTTGATGGTGTTTACGCTGTTTCCAAGATAGACGAAATTATCTACAACTTCAAAGTTATGACTGTCAACAGTGACGTGAGAGCCAAGTCCCGAGTGCGACGACTGTTTGTTTGATGAAAGGAGATATTTCGTCTTCCACTCGTTCACTGCCAGACCCATTTGCGTAGCTTCCTTGTTCAGTCTGGAGAAAGCAGAACTGACGGCGCGGGTGTTGAGACCGATGATATCAATATCATCGGCATACGCCAGCAGCTGTACACTCATATAAAAGTCGCACGATAGGGAGTCCTTCCTGATCCCGACGGAGCTTTTCGTGTTGCTCAACGTCAGTTTACACAGCCGTATTAGTTTTTGCGGGGATACCAAATTCAGAAATCGCGGCATAAAGGCAGCTCCTTTTCGTGCTGTCGAAAGCAGCTTTGAAATCGACAAATAGGTGGTGAGTGTCGATTCTCCTTTCACGGGTCTTTTCCAAGATTTGGCGCATGGTGAATATCTGGTCGGTTGTAGATTTACCAGGTCTGAAGCCACACTGATAAGGTCCAATCAGTTTGTTGACGGTGGGCTTCACTCTTTCACACAATACGCTCGATCGAACCTTGTACGCGATGTTGAGGAGGCTTATCCCACGGTAGTTGGCGCAGATTGTGGGGTCTCCTTTTTTATGGATTGGGCATAGCACACTTAAATTCCAATCGTTGGAAGCTGATGCATGCACCTTATCAGTTCTTCGCCGCCGTGTTTGAATAGCTCGGCCGGCAATCCGTCGGCCCCTGCCGCTTTGTTGTTCTTCAGGCGGGCAACTGTTATTCGAACTTCTTCATGGCCGGGTAATTGGACGTCTTCTCCATCGTCATCGATTGGGGAATCGGGTTCGCCTTCTCCTGGTGTTATGTGTTCACTGCCATTCAGCAGGCTCGAGAAGTGTTCCCTCCATAATCTAAGTATGCTCTGGGCATCGGTGGCTAGATCACCTTTGGGGGTTCTACAGGAGTATGCTCCGGTCTTGAAACCTTCTGTAAGCTGCCGCATTTTTTCGTAGAATTTTCGAGCATTACTCCTGTTGGCCAGCTTATCAAGCTTTTCGTACTTACGCATTTCGGCCTCTTTCTTTTTCTGTCTGCAAATGCGTCTCGATTCCCTCTTCAACTCTCGGTATCTATCCCATCCCGCACGTGTTATGGTTGATCGTAACGTTGCGAGGTAGGCAGCCTGTTTTCTCTCCGCTGCGACACGGCACTCCTCGTCGTACCAGCTGTTCTTTTGCACTTTCCGAAAACCAATGGTTTCGGTTGCAGCTGTACGTAAGGAGTTTGAAATGCCGTCCCACAGTTCCCTTATACCGAGTTGTTGACGAGTGCTCTCAGAGAGCAGGAGTGCAAGCCGAGTAGAAAATCTTTCGGCTATCTGTTGTGATTGCAGCTTCTCGATGTCGAACCTTCCTTGTGTTTGTTGGCGTGCGTTTTTTGCTGCACAGAGGCGGGTGCGAATTTTGGCTGCAACAATATAGTGGTCCGAGTCGATGTTAGGACCTCGGAGCGCACGCACATCTAAAACACTGGAGACGTGTCATCCGTCTATCACAACATGATCGATCTGGTTGGTGGTTTTTCGATCCGGAGACTCCCAGGTAGCTTGATGAATCTTCTTATGCTGGAATCTAGTACTACAGATAACCATATTTCGGGCCCCGGCGAAGTCGATCAGCCTCAACCCATTTAGGGATGTTTCCTCGTGGAGGCTGAATTTACCGACCGTAGTGCCAATGATACCTTCTTTGCCCACCCTGGCGTTGAAGTCGCCATGCACGATTTTGACATCGTGGCGGGGGCATCTCTCATAAATGCGCTCCAAGCACTCATAAAAAGCATCTTTGGTCACATCGTCCTTCTCTTCCGTCGGGGCGTGGGCGCAAATCAGCGATATGTTGAAGAACCTCGCTTTGATGCGGATTGTGGCTAGACGTTCATTCTCCGGAGTGAATGATAGTACTCGGCGACGGAGTCTCTCTCCCACCACGAATCCAACACCAAACTTGCGCTTCTTTATATAGCCACTGTAGTAAATGTCAAAAGGACCTACTCGTCTCTGTCCTTGTCCCGTCCTTCGCATTTCTTGAACGGCGGTGATGTCAGCCTTTATCTTTACGAGGACATCAACCAGCTGGGCAGCGGCACCTTCCCAATTAAGGGACCGGACATTCCATAGTCCTTTCTTCGTTTGCCATGGTCGTCATCAAAAGGGGGGTCTCTCATCCGAGGCTGTTTTTTCCTTTTCGTTGGGGATGTTTTTTACGTGGCGGGTCCCAAACCCAGCGCACAACCCTATGCAGGGGATGTTTCGCCTTCTCACTTTAGCTCGCCGTCAAACGGATGTTCTTAGGCTACCCAAAGGATACGTGGTCAAAGATCGGAAGTCGTGAGCTGCTTGAGTCATATGTAAAAGAATCGTTTCTGGCCACTCCCAAGTGAATGGCGATCAGAGAACTTTCCTCACTTGCGTGAACTTCCACACATGACTCCATCCTCCATCTTCACTTTATCGAAATGGCTTGGAAAAGCTAAAAGACCGTTGTAACAACTACACTACCCTACATGGAGATTACGTCGAAGAATAAAACCTCATGCTAATATTAATTAAAAAAAAAAAAATTGTCCTACATTGTTGAGTCAAGTTTTCTTTATACTAGTCAAGTATACTATTTCACTTAAGGAACCACATATCTTCTAACAAATTACCCTACAACAAATAAGAGAAAATACTGCAAAACATAAAAAACAACTCTGAGCAACGGTAGAACTTCTGTCATACCATGCTTAAATATGCCATAGTGATTTGTATTCATTGCATAAATATTTGCATATTTATGTCCACAATCAGGTGTGTAAATTACTTATGTATGCATGCTAACGGTTAATTCTATGGATTGTGAACAAAACTGCATTGCAGCCATGAATTCCCAGTGCTTTTCAGTTTTAATTACAACTAACCAACTTCATCACGCTAATCAAACATAATCGCATAATAATAATCAAATAAAACAACTAACACTTGCACATTTTGCAAACGACAAAAAAAAAACAAGGATACGAGTTGCCTCAGCTTGGCGTATGCTTTTTCACTCAAATGCAATCACATTTACATATATTCATGTATTCATGCATGCATGCATGTGTGTGTTTAGGTATGTATACGCTTGTATGCCCTGGCATGTCGGGTCGCCATGCATGCTACGGTCTACCTCTTAAGGATACGAGCAATGCTGTGAATGTGGCATGCCAGGATCATCACAGAGCCGCTTGGTGTAGCTCAAAAAAAAAAAATACAACAACACCAAGTCGCATGAAGAAAGCGTCATAAGTGTTAGTTGAAAACAAACTTTATTTGCCTTCGTCACATTTCTATTTGTGCATATTTTCATGTTTTCCGGAAGCGACCCGACCACGCGTCCTGCTCACTGGCCACAAGCGGATGGCTTAACAAAGCCATTGTGGTCAACTTAATATATGTGACATCCCTGCTAACGGGTGGTGCATATGTGAGTTCAAATATAGTATATGATATGTTGGAAGAGATCGTAATAAAATAGTTACTAAATATGTTTTATCTCTCCTTGTTCTCGATTCGGCCCAAAGGTTTACTTTGTAGTTACAGCAGTAGCACTTCCATAAAGAAATATGAGGATAGGAAACAAAGATTTTATTGTGATTGGAGCAAACATATGTCACATGCCTCTTCAATCAGAAACAAACCGACAATAGTCAGACAACAGTTTATGGTCCATTTGAAACATTTTAAAGAGATAATCTTTGAAAAATAAATGTCAAAGAGTGTTCTTTCGTATGATAATAAGCATTCCCCATTAAATTTCTATTCCATTTCCATTAAGTTTCTGTGTTATTTCTTTAAAAAATTAGAGAAGATCATTGATCTTCCATTGATCTTCCATAACTCGAAGTTATCCAGAACTTGAACTCTTGAATTGGCAATAGAAGTCAAATTTCATACAGATCTTATTCCATAACTCGAAGTCTCTCTAATTCGAACTTTTTTTGTGGATTATGTTGATTCGAGTTTGGTGAAATCATCTTCGCTTGAGTGCTAAATGTATGCTTCGGAGATTCATCTATCAGTATTTTTAACTCAGGTACTAGCTTCTCTAAGACCTCAGCTCATCTTACATACGTACGTGTCTTTTCATACTATCTTGAAGCCGAGGAAGAACTAATTAGAACAGAACTCAAATATAGTATGATTAGTATGATATCTTTAGGGCATTGCTTCAAAATTGGTTTTCTGTATATTTGACAAAGGAGTTGAAGTCGAATCTGTCAAAGCTCATCATTTATAAATTTGTAAACGATGAAATATAGTATATCAATATTAATCGATCGCAAGGTGCATGTCTTGACTAAACTGTATACTCCTACCTGTTGTCTCTCTGAGGATCGTTTACTGTTTGTGGTCTTTCGTTGCTGTCATAACAAGAGTCACTGCGCCTAAAAATAAACATTTAGAGGTTAATTTTTTTTATTTGATAATATATGTGTTTTAAAAACTTTCTCAAAAATTTCAATATTTTTGAATAATTCAATTATCAGAAGTTATCAATTTCAACCATATCTATTCCTATTGCGTTGAAAATCTCCAAATCCACTTCAAAATTCTTAATATAATATGGATTTATACCAGAATATCTTAAATCAATTAAACCATTTATGGGATTGCAGCTCAGACCTTTAAAAGCCATTTGTCCACTCTAGATATAAATTATATACCTTACCATGTAACAGTTCGATCCAAAAACCGGTTATTATCTGGGCGTTTTTATCATAAATGATTTATTACAACAAAACGCATTGCTTTGGAACCACCCCATAACAAAGTATTCAAATGTTCGACAGTTTCTCACATATTCATCGCATGCCCATCTGAAGTGCACAAGAAGTTAATAAAAACAAATATGTGCCTTAGTGAGCTGTGAGTGGCACCCAGGAGCAGATTGGTGGTAGGCAAGTGGCATCACAGGCTAAACTCGTACGAGTCTTACACAAATTCCTCACACACTCGGAGGTAATGATTAAATTAAATTTACTGAATTTCGTTACAGTTAACCGCAGTAGAGGACCCACTGTCACTTTTTATAACAGCCTGGGCAGATTTGTTTTGAAGGCCAGTCCACTTGAAGCTTGTGCAGATGAGTATGTTTGCGGTTAAAAGTGTTTACAGAAAAATCAGACAGGTGGACAAATTTGACTTGCCCATATTTGCACATTTTGTGGTTTACTAAAGTATATTTACTAAAGTAAACAGTTTAAGATTTTCTAGGGCGGAGATTCAAAATTGAATATATGCTGAGTTCTTGTTTATTCAATGGTATTATTTAATAATAAAATTCTTCTGATAATTTAAGTTTTATCTAACTCTAATAACTAAATAGCACGGTTTGGTACATCCAATCGTTCTTCCTTTTCGCTGTTTGGCGCCAATTGAAGATTCAAAGCGAAGCCACGTCCTTCTCCTTTCCCGGCGGTTACTTTGTCGAATACCCTCAGAGCTAGAGTGAGAGAGCGTAACCATTGTCTCCTAATTCGTTCAACTATGTCAATGCCATCGTATATCTCATAAAGCTCATCGTTCCATCGAATGCGATATTAGCCATTGTCAATGCGTAAAGCACTATAAATCTTCCGCAAAACCTTTGTCTCGAAAACTCGTAACGCCGACCCCTCAGATGTTGTCATCGTCCACGCCTCCGCACCATATAGTAGGTCCGGGATGCTAAGTCACTTGTAGGGTTTGGTCTTTGTTCGTCGAGAGAGGACCTTACTTCTTAATTGCCTGCTCAGTCGGAAGTACCTTCTGTTGGCAAGACATATTCTGCGTTGGATTTCGAGATTGACCTTGTTGTTGGTGTTAATGCTGACGAAATTATCTATGACTTAGAAGTTATGACAGTCGACACTGACGTGGAAGCCAAGTGCCGAGTACGACAACTTGTGATAACAGAAGATATTTCGTCTTACCCTCGATAGGAGATACATTATATTAAAAAACGTTTATTTCGGCTATACCGAGGATATAATACCTTCCACAAATACAAAAAATTCCTATTACTTTGATCATTCAGTTTGTATGGCAGCTCGATGGTACAGTGGTTCGATATCGGCGCTTTCAAAAAATGAGCAGCTTCTTGGAGAAAAACTGACGTGTGCAAAAATTCTGACGAAATATCTCAAAAACTGAAGAACCGGGTCGTAAGCATAGATCCAAGACTCATCGCCGGTAATAATATCTTAGCCCTTCGGCCCTTTATTCACGCATTTTCTCTCTAATTCCGATTATTCCTTCTATTTTCACTGCGTTTCCACTCTTTCTTCCTTAACTCTCGCATTGCTATACTTGCCCCCGCTCTCATTCTGTCCCAGACCACCTTTGATTTGATCATGTAAAGCACTATACTCTCCGGTGCCACTCGATCGTTTATCACATTCTCCATTTCTAGTCTTTCTTTTTCATAGTTTGGGCAGAAAAAGAAGATATGCAATGCATTTTCGTCGCTGCTGCTGCAGAGGGAGCAATTTGTTTGGTCATCATGTCCATATTTGTATAGATATTCTCTATAACAACCATGTTCTGTTATAAACTGCGTAAGATAAAAGTCAGTTTCCCCGTGTTTCCGTTCTATTTATGGTTGTAAGCTTCTAATAAGCTTGTGCGTTCATTTCGACGTAATAGCTTCGTCCTTTCGTTTCTGCCATTCATTTAGGCTCCTTTTTCAATCTTGCTTCCTCTTTTCTTTCGGCTTAATTTCCATGGCCATTATATCTGGTAGCATGAGGCCTGATATGACTCCAGCCGCCTGATGTGATACAGTGCGATAGGCACATGCAAACTCATGCAACAAATGTTAGCCATTATTCTCGTTAGCGCCGCCGTCATCTTTGATGCTTTTCCACAGGCTTTGTCTATATGCCTCTTGTAAGTTAACATTGAGTCTACCATCACTCCTAGATATCTCATAGATTGCTGTGTCATAATGGTATATCCGTCAGTACTGAGTGTGGCAACCTCTAATTTCTTCCTGCCAGACGTTTACACAACCCTGCTATTCGAAAAATTTTAGTGATTTTAGAACCAATGGGGTTTAACTTTTCTTAGACCCAAATAATCTTTCAAAATAGTTTTCACCGATATTCCAACGATTCTAGATAGATCTCTGACTGTTAATAGTCAATACTCAAGCACCAATTCATCTATTTTATAGACGAGTCGATGGCCGTCCCACACGTGGTGCATCGTCAACGCGTTCTCGATCCTCTTTGAATAATTTGTATCAATCAGAAATACTTGCTCTGGACAAACAATTATCACCGAAGCCTCTTCCAATATTCTGAACGTTTCGGCGTTTCCAAAATTTGATTCCGCACTTAAAATTTAATGGAACTTCTTCGTTGAATAATTTCACTCATCGTAAGAATCGCCGAATGCAATTTATGTAATTCAGAAAGACAAGAGTATACTCTACACTAATGGCTATTTTGTTGTGATCCTTGAAACAGTTGCCACTGACAGGCATACCGCCTTAGAAAAATAACAAATATTTCGACGAATGGGTTTTCGCGCAACATTTAAGTTAAAAAGTCTTACTAATTTTTGCCTAGCGGCTAACAATCTGTTTTATTTAAGTAACACACCCCTTCCCCTTTCATTATATTTAGCTTCTGCCAATGTTTAGAGCGTGCAAATATTCATTTACCCTCATGAATACGTACATAACAACCGGCAACACCCATATTTGGCCTCGTGTAACAGCTCCATTTCCGTGAAAAAAATCTAAAATGAGACTTTATTTATATTTGAACTAGGAGTGCATTATTTTAAAACAAGTAATAAATAGAAACAACATATTTTATGGAAATTTACATATTGTTTATAAACACGGCGTGCGTGCTAAGCAAACACTGCCGTTTTTTGCCATTTGTACACATACACATATCTTCGCGAAAATATATTGATGACTGTGCGCGGCGGCAAAAAGTGGCGGCGCACATTTTCACGCGCTTTTGCCAGGTCGATTGGGCAAACACGAGTTCGGCACTTAAATTTAATAATCGCGCATGCAAATTAACAATCACGAAGGGATTTCCGCTCAAAGGCCACATGCAAGTGCGACAAAAACCAAACACTAGCCACAACCATTTACCGCAGTATGCATAAAACACATATATATGTGTGATTATATGTACATATTTATATGGACAGAATAGTGTGAAAAATAACTGCAGCCAATGTAAAAATGCAAATAGAATGCAGAGTTAACAAGAAAAAACCCTAAGTTAACGGGAGATCCAAGCAGAGATACCTTTTTCAAAAGCCCTTTTTTGACAGATCAAGCTATCATATTATTTTTGTTCAGTACTGTTCATCATTTCATCATAGAAAGACTAACTGCTGAACAACGTTTACAACCTGTTCAACTTTATTACGAAAGTCCACTTTCTGTAAAAATGTGTTTCGCCCGCTTCGTTCAACCTATGGTCAACATAATCATCCTACTGGGCGTACTATTCGCAAAACCATTACCCATCTTGAGACGCAGCACTCATTATTTAATAGTATTCAGCCGAATAGACCACGTCTAGCAGCCACTGAAGAAAATATAGCAGCCGTAGCTGAGAGTGTACACGAAGATCGTGGAGAGTCGATTCGGCGGCATTCGCAGCAACACGGACTGACGTATGGAACGACTTAGTGCATTTTATGTCGAGATCTTAAATTGAAAGCGTACAAAATACGGCTTGTCGAGAACTGAAGCCGCTCGAACTTCACAAGCGAATTCGCTGAAAAGTTCAATGAAGATCCGACGTTTCTGAACCAAATTTTTTTTCAGCGGCTCCCATTTATAGCCCAGTGAGTACATAAACAAGCGAAAGCCGCATTTGGGACTAAGAACAATCAAAAAAGATTCAAAAGCTGCCATTTCATCTAAAAAAGAGCAACTGTATGGTGTGGTTTGTGGGCCAGTGGAATCATCAGTCCATATCAAAAATGATGCCGCAAAAACGTAACTGATGATAACCGACTATTTGCCTGATCTCGGCGACATTTGGTTTCAACAAGACGGCACCACTTTCACATTTTAGGCCGTTCGTTTGGGCTCCAAGATTGTGTAATATCACACCGTTAGACTCGAAAGTTTTTATAATTGGTATACGGGAGCTAAGCGAAGTTTTTCCCCGATTAAATCAAGTAGACAAACCATTGTCAGAAATGGATTATCCCTGAATTTCAATTATATATCCCATACATGGATCGATAACATCAACGATATTGCGGTCCACATATTCAATACCTGAAGCTTGAATAGTTTTGGCTGTATTCGGACAATATTTGGTCATTATTCGTGCTTGGTTTTTCCCATTATATTAATTGCGTAGGCAATTTGTGTACTAGGAAGTGAAAGAATCAAATGAAATTTAAAATTGTGTTATATGAAAGGTAGGCGTGGTTGTAATCCTATTTCTCCAATTTTCACACTGTGACATAGAGATGTGTGAATAATACCACGAATTAAATTTAGTCGAAATGGGTATAGAGTGTCCCGAGATATGGGATATGGGAAAGTGGGCGTTGCCATAAAGCCCTCTCATACTCTCTCGGAGGTAAAATTCTTATAATATTTGCGGAAACCAAATTTGATTGTTGTAGCTTTTTCAACGTTTTTTGCCCACTGGTTCCCCTTGCTCCTACGATCCCCTATGTGGAAGTTTTATATCTTAATTTATAACCAAACTGTGCAGCAATGTCTCGTCATCCTGATCATTTATATATTGTATATTATAAAGCCTTGTATAACCCTATATCTATCTTGATTATTTTTTAGTGGTACGAACAACCGTTAGGTGAACACATGCAACATATTACAAGAGTGTAAAAATATGGCATCATTGAATTATTTGCTAACTATACTTCTTCTTCTTATGTGGCGGGTCCCAAACCTTGCGCACAACCCTATATAGGGGATGTTTCGCCTTCTCACTTTAGCTCACCTTAAAACGGACGTTCTTAGGCTACCCAGAGGACACTTGGTCAAAGACCTGAATTTGTGAGCTGCTTGAGCCATATGTAAAAGAATCGTTTCTGGGAACTTTTCTCACCTGCGTGAACTTCTACACATGATCCCATCCTCCTAACTATACTATGAAGAGGGTATATTAACTCAGCGACGAAGTTTGTAACACCCAGAGCAAAACGTTAGAGACTCCAGCTATGCTGGTCTGTCAATATATACGCGAAACTCGGTACAGCTATCATACAAACTGATAGATCAAAATTCAGCCCTTATATGAAAAGGTCTTTTATTTTACTATTTATTTACAATATCCGAAGAAATTATTTAGATCTGACCACTATAGCATAAAGTGACTGATCAAAACCAATATAAAGATAAGAAATGTACCTGTGAAGGGTATTATAACTTCGGTACAGCTGAATTAAACGTTTTGTCTTGCAAAAAAAAAAAGTTTCTATGCTATTGTCGCTTCTTCTGAAAAACCACTATTTTTAACTTTTCGGATGCCGCAGAATTGCTTGTCTCCGCTTGTCCACGCGGGCTTTTAATAAATGTGTAATCCACGCTGTTATTTATTTATTTATAAACTGTACATGCGGACATACACACAACAATATTTATTTATTTACATTGCAATCCGCCATTAATCACTTGTTCATTTATGCCTCGGCTGGGGCTCAGCACGCGTGTGGCAGAGTCACGCACACGGATTTTCGGCTGCTGCTCTCTTTGTCAGCTTTAACGCCTATTATTCGGTTATTATGTATTTTTTCCACTTAATTTATTTTCATTTTATTTATTCAAACTTTTTTTTGTTCTTTTTTCTTTTCTTTTTTAAGCGTTTTTTGAGAACTGCATCCAATTTTCGCTATCGCAATTCAATTTGTAATGAAAATGGTGAAAATATTAACGCAACGTCAATTTGCTTTGTAAATAATTTGTAGATTTCATTATTTATTTGCTCATTCGCTGTTTTATTGCTGATAATAATGTCATTTGCCACACTTTGCGTTGACATCTGCACTTTTGATGGTTTTTATAGCGTTCTCTTTATGTGTATGTACGTATGTGTGGGGGCACAAACGATTTTTCCACGTTAATAATATTATTATTAATGTGTGTTAATTAACTACAAATTGTATTTATTTCTTTTGATTTCAGTTTTTTTTATAATTTTTTGTTGTTGGTTTTACGTGTGGTGAACATAAGGATACTCATGAATTTTCAATTGAATTAAGATTTATTATATACCTACATACACATGCAAACGCCTATAAATTAAATATGCACATTAAGTGAAATAATTTAAATATGCTCACAGTTATATTGCCAATTATGCCTGGCGCGTTTCGCGGTGAATGGAATGTTTTACCATGGTTTAATGTTGTATGCAAGAATTCGGTGCGAGTGGTTCATACATTCGCTTAGCAAAGTTCTGCACCACTCATTTTTAAACATGTATGACTAAGTAACAACCTAGCCATTTGTCAAGAGATTACTGCTTATAGTTCATATCCCTCTTCTACTTACATTGTAACAAAAAACCCTCGGAAAATGTAACAAAATTTGGGTACAAAACGCGTTCTTGCTCGACTCGTCCCGATAAAGTTGAGTTTTTTTTCAAAAAGAGTACAGTAAGCAGGTATCTTTAGACATGCTTGATCGTGCGCGTTCCGATCCTACTTTCATGGAAAGCATTGTAACTGCCGATGAGACATGGGTTTATCAGTTTTACTAAGCAAAGAAGTCAACAATCATCGGAATGCATGGTAAAAATGAGCCGAAACCAAACAAACCACGTCAAAGTCGCTCAAATCAAGGAGTTTTATTTGGCCATATTGAAGTGTTTGAGAACATTCTTCGTAAACAGCATCGATCAACCAGCGCATTCACCAGATTTGGCTCCGTGTATTTGGAGGACTGGATTAATTGTAGGCATAAGTGTATTACACCTGATGGGGATTACTTTGAAGGCAACAACTCGAGCACACTCGAGAACCATAGATCCACGGCTAGAACGCAAGATGACAACAGAAATTTAAATTGGCTAACTTAATTAGCAACCGCTTTCACCAGAAAAATACGATGCTAGTCGGGTAGCCTAAAGCTAAGCTTGACGGAGATCTGCCTACCGAAGACAGCCCCTCCGACCTTCTCTACCAACTTCGATTCAGCCGTCTAAATTCTTCCACCTCTTCTCAAGTTACTTTTTCCCATCCATATATCCCTCGTCGGTATGTGAGCGGAAAAACAGCTTCCAGAAGTAGCCTCTGCCACCTAATGATCCAAGTTTTCAGGGAAACAATTGCAGGGAGAGAGAATTTCAACGATCTTATAGCGATCTTCATAGCACTGAACTTGTCAGCCATCGCTTTTAGGCCTGATGACTAAGATATGATATAGTGTATGTTCGTATCAACTTGACATCTGAATGCAACGAGACAATAGTTTCCCTCCCAAAAACCAAAATCGAATATATTGCTTTTTCCTTTTTTTAATGCTTCAAAAATGAACAATCGGTCAAAAAAGCTACAAGTACTATTCGGCTTTATGTTACTTATTTATTTTTATTCATTAGAATTTGAAGCATCGAAAATGGTTCATTGGCTAGGTCATGCTTCCCAACACACTCAAAAGCTCCATCTTATACAAGCAATATTCATAGTGAAAAGGTGAAGACTACTCCTCGCAAGTGATTCCTGCATTTAATGCCAATACACGTTTTTATTTACTTATATTTTGCTTGGCGACGACGTCGTTACAAAATAACTTGAAATAAATTTGTACATTTCACTATTTCTTCAAATACTTTGCTTCATAAACTTATGTAATTAAATGAGCAAACGGTTGGCAATTTCAATTTATGAAAATCATAAACTCAAATAACTGTCACTTATGTTACGAAATGTAGCTTGTACATTTGCCATTGCACCAATCTAACAGAATAAGCAGCCAATAAGTGCTGCCAAATATTTTTACGTATACGCAATGGCATACTAGAAGTAATATGCACGCACTCAGACGGCACTAAAAGCAATAGCATTCAATAAAAGTGTGTTGATTTGTAGATATGTAAGCCAACAGCACACACCCACAACAA
Source organism: Bactrocera dorsalis (assembly GCF_023373825.1). NCBI lineage: Eukaryota > Metazoa > Arthropoda > Insecta > Diptera > Tephritidae > Bactrocera > Bactrocera dorsalis. The sequence goes on along the minus strand of NC_064304.1, from coordinate 41,817,085 downwards.
TACCGAATTGAATGTAAACGTGCTGAAATAGAAGTACATACGTTAAATTGAAATGGCGCACATAAGAGCAGCATTACGCTCCTAAAAGTCGACTATTAAAATATTGTGTGCCATTAGAGAAGCAATTTAAGCATTCTCAGCTGTAAATTCTTGTACATTTATAAACAAACATACATTTATGTGCCGTAGAATAAGTAAAATATTTGTCCTAATAGCCTCAGTTAACTGTAAGCTTTAATACTTTCTTTATTTCTTTTGGCAATATTTTCAAAAATTAAATTTAAAATCTCTTATTCGAATAAAGTTAGTCGAACTGCTTACGAGTATAAATATAGTATGTATGCAATAACTAGTCGCAAGGATTTCACTGGTATCTAGATATATGTAAGTGCTTGAGAAATGTAAGCTTTCATAATATGTTTACCAACAAACATATGTATGTCAATGTCTTTTTACTGACCTAAAGCCACACTGATAAGATTCAATCAGTTTGTTGACGGTGGCACTTAATCTTTCACACAATACGCTCGATAGAACCCTATACGCGATATTGAGGAGGCTTATCCCACCGTAATTGGGGCTGATTGTGGGGTCCCCCTTTTAGTGGATTGGGCAGAGCACGCTTAAATCCCAATCACCGCGCATTCTTTCATCCGAACATATCTTGCAAAGAAGCTGATGCATGCTTCTTATCAGTTTTTCGCCACCGTGTTTGAATAGCTTGCCCGGCAATCCATCAACCCCCGCCAATTTGTTCTTCTTCAGACGGATATTTGCTATTCGAACTTATCCATGGTAGTACAATGGAACGTCCTCTCCATCGTCATCAATTGGAGAATCTCCTTGTGCTATGATTTCACTTTCACAGGCTGGAAAAGTTTTCTCTTTAAAATTTCAGTATGCTCTTGGGCACCAATCGCTCGATCACCGCTGTGGATTATACAAGATTATGCTCCGATCTTAAAACCTTTTGTTATTCGTACTTAGTTTTTCCCTGCCTAGTATCATCAGGATACGAATCCTCTTATCTTAGAATGGTCGAGATATGTGGATCTGACCGACTTGTTGCAAATTTATTAACAATATTTAACAATTCCTTATATTTCTTGTACATTAAATTTTGTTCCTTTAGTTATTATTATTTTATATACTCGTATATCAGTATTACGCCAGTTATCTCAATAAAATTAAGGAAAAATTTTTCGATCATCATATAATGCCATTTTAAGGCATACAGCAAGAATACAGTATTGTCGATGTGTATTTTTTTACCAAAATTTTCAGTAAAATTGACATTTCCTTCGAAATTTTGTAATTCTTTCCTACTTAGCAAGACCAGCACTAAGTATAAGTGACATGTTGAATGTTGACTCAGGTGAGAGCTTTTCCTTTCCTTAAACTTTATACGCTCCTCTTATATTTTTTATTACACCCTCACTGCCATCACAATTTCCTATTAAAATTCTAAACACAACAAAAAGTGTTACCTGCTCAAACCACACATAAGTAATCTTGTTTACCAAAAAAACCCTCAGGGTCCACTCTTGCCCATTTTGCCGACCATCGAAAACTTGTAAAACATTTAAGTAATTTGCATTTGTATGCTCGATTGCGGAGGCAGCCAGGCGAATGTTGTCGATTTAGCCAATACCGCAATGGCAGACAACCACCACAAAAACAACAGCTATAAAAACGGGCAGTCACAAAAACAAAAGCAAAGACTCGTATTTCAAAGTCTTTAAAGCGTTTACGAATTTTTCGATTGAGAAAATAAAAGAAAAGGATAGATTCTTAGTTCGAGTTGTTTATAGTTTTGCTCACATCGTCCTATAGTCAGCGGGTTGGTATACATTTTTCATTATGCTCATATACTTTAGAAGTACATACAATATTTGTATTACTAAGGCTTTATTTCAAACGATTTTTTAGGTAAATGTCGATAAAACAGATATTGTATTTACAAGGAGGTACAAAATCGTGACATGCTAACCCCCGAAGCTCAAGGCGGTTGAGTTAACAATTAAAAAGCATACCATGATCTTGGGAGTAACTGAAGCAGAAACTCTATGAATACTCGTATAAGAAGATGTTGGCTATTCTCTGCATAACGGTAACCATAAAAACTACTCCAATAGCTGTCCTAGAAATGTTACTCAACTTAACACCAATCGATTTTGCAGTTGAAAGCTCTGCCCCAAAATTGTATGCAAGATTGGTGGCGTTAGCTGTATTCTCTGGAAAAACGGAAAGTTTCAAGCCCGGAACATACTCTTGCTGGACCCAAACAGATAATCGAGAGCCTGATGCCCAGAGCATACTGAAATTATGGAGGGAACACTACTCCAACCTGCTTAATGGCAGTGAAAAGTTTAAACCAGAAGATGTCGAACCCATTCCCAAATCGATGTCGATGGAATAGATATTCCACTGGCCGACTATGATGAGGTTCAAATAGCAATAGCCTGACGAACAACAAAGCGGCTGGGGCCGGCCAAGCTATTCCAATTAGGCTAAGAACTGGCAAGGTACATTCGTCAGCTTCTTTTCAAGATATGGTCGAATGACTGATGGAAACTAAATGTGCCCTGCCCAATCCACAAAAAGGAGGTCCAGATAATCTGCGTCAAATACCGGGTATCAATAATAAGTATATAATAAACTCGTATAATACTCAATACAGTATCAATACCAACGACAGGCTTGAAATCCAACGCAGAATCATTCTCGTCAACAGGTGCTACTTTGAACTGAGTAGGCAATTGAAAAACAAGGTCTTTTGTGGACAAACAAAGACCAAGCTCACAATCCCTATCCCTCATTATTCCTGTCCTGCTATATGGTGAGGAGAAAGAGAAAAGAATTTGCTGAAGATTTATGGTCCTTTGGGTATTGGCAACGATGTACTTTGCGAGATATACGTTGACATTGACATAATTGTAGTTCAGCGAATCAGAAGACAGCGGCTGCGCTGGTTAAGTCATGTTGTCTGGAGGGAAGAAAACACTCTAACTTTTAAGGTTTTCTCTGAATTTTCCACCCGCTAGTGGAAGCAAAGGTGGAGAAAGACCTCCACTCCGTTGGAGAGATCAGTTGAAAAAGGAGCTGGCTGCCCTTGGTATTTCGAATCGGCGCCAAATGGCGAAATAATAAACGTTTGACAGAAAAGATTCGGAAAAATTCGTTCTTTTTGGCCTTTTATCCCCTTGACTCGGCTATAACCACGTAAGTGGTATCTACGCCAATAAGAAAGGAGCAGCAGAAAAGGAAACTTTGTTGAGAAATAAATCGCAATTTTTTTTAATTACGTTTTTCTTTTGTATTGTTATTATTTTTTGCTAAATAATTATTGGAGTATCATCTACTTTAATACAACTATTAAATATACTATATATTACTTCCCAGTACCTTTTTACCGTTAAATGCATTTCAATTCACCATTACCGCAATCATAATTTAAATCGTCATAATTCAAACGATTTTGAATTGATTTAAATGCTTGCGACTATTACTAACTTTCCAATCACACGCTTACCTCCGCATATACATACATATAGAAGAACCTTAATAGGCACACACACACACACACGCGTTTCAGCTGTTAAACTGCTGTTTATATAACTACTATAAATTAACGATTTAAATGCATGGCACCATATTACAAACACACACACATATACATGGGCGTGAGAAATCTTTTAAATACACACACACGCACACATGTGCACTAAATTGCATTAGCCATCTTGACTTTCATCGCGAGCTAAGTAGCTCGTATATGCGTGGAATAACGGCTCTTACCCAGCAGTTAAACGAGCAATTTAGTTTATTAGCGAGTAGATGTACATAGCTCATTCGAGTAGTTCAAAAATATATGGAATCTTCCAAATTTGCTAATTTCCTTAACGCTTTTCTCCGAAGTCTTAGTTCAAACTTTGGTAACTTTCTAGGGACTCATTATTAAATTGTTATGAGCTTGACTCCGCAGCTGATGGTTTGGTGTTTGTATATATTTGTATACGCAATTCCCTTAACTTTAGGAAAAGCACCTTATCTCAGGCACTACGTTAGCATGCCTTTCTATTGTTTATCTTTCTTATTGATGATTGGTGCTTAAGATATGTCAATCTTTGTACTTTGTGCCCACTGACTTTGTAGGCGTTACACCAATGGTTTTATCGAGTTTTTATAGAGCTCTTTAAAGCACTCAGCTTTACTCATTTTATTGCTTTTTGCTTTGCTCAAGCGGCTTCAAAGGCTTTGCGGGTACTCAGACCATCATTCAAGATCTACGATTGTCATCTGCATTAGTTTGAATAGCTCTTTGTGAAGTGTTTCGACTTTCCACCCTGTAGTTAGGATCCTCTTGTCAGTCTTAGATTTTTGTACCTGCGTCTGTTGTTGAGTACACATTTAGCAGAGTTGTCTTTTTAAAGCTTTGTCTGGGAATACTTTGTCCCCTCAGACTCAAATGACAGCATTATGAGTTAAGCCGGAGCTCCAAGGTGAGGCGCCAAGGTTTGAGTATTGCTAGCTTATGATTGCGATAGAGATAGGCGTCATAAATGTTTAGGTTTTACAGAAAATGCAAAGAGGTAGTTATTTTGGGCAAGAATTCTAAGATTCTGAAAGCATAATTTGCTGTGAGGGAGTCGATCAAGATGTTCATGCTCTTTGAACGATTACCCCAAGCAAGGACTATAAAGATATTTCTAATTGAATCTCAGATTCTCCCTGAAAATTCAAATGAATATTTCGTCACCTGAAATGCAAAATAACGTAACAACATTTTCAGAAATTTACAGTCGCACGTATGAAACAGGAAATAAAATCGAACCTGAGTGAAACAAAATATTAATATTGGTTAAGACTGGTTTATATCTGACCGCAGAACCAGAAAATGTTGAACATATGTAATATTATGTATATAATTTGAAGCAGTGAATCGTAATCAATAAGACACTCAATTTCGATTTTTTTGATGATACGTTATTTTGCATTTCAGGTGACGATTTGCAGCATTGATCAAAGAACATGAATATATATTAACAAAATATTTAAAGCAAATGTTGGTCTACTTGCCTTCTTTATTACTTGAGAAGCCATGGTTTCTGAACACGTCTTACGCCAACGGAGGTCATCGCTTAAATGGTACAATATCCTAAGAACATCTTACTTCCCAAATATCTTTTATCCTTCTCCTTCGTCTGATCTCAAACATCAGCTAATTGGGGTGCATTCAGAAAGACTTTGCAGAGTCGCATTTGTGAAAAATAATTTGCTTTAAGGTGTTCATTACAAGGCTGTGCTTGCGTCCGTAGTTGTGAAACTTTTTGTCAAAGAAATTAAAAGTACTTCAAATGGACAATATATTTTTTCTACTAATCATAATTTAAATTTCCTTTTACCCACTATTTTAATATAAATAAAATGAATTTATGAATGTTTAAAGTAAATAATAAATATATGACTACTTTTAGATGCTCAAGACTAACACTTAATCGCAAGTTTCAATCTTTCGTTATCTTATCGCCATCTTTCTTTCCATTATAGGACCGAAGATTGTTCGATGATGGCAATCGTTAAATCAGTTGCTGGAAAGTTCGCGAGTTAGTTCAGCGAAAGCTGTTATTCACTTTCCCTTCTACACTTAAAGCAATGTTCCAGAATTAACGGGTCCTAGAAAAGACGATCCACTGCGCTTCTCTACAATGTTATTGCTCTCATATTCATTTGTATAAACGCCATTGTGGGAACCACAGCTGCCTTCGCAGTGTACTTGTTTGCATACGTTCCATATTTACATTACGCCAAAGCCATTTTCTCGACCTCTCGCTCATTCCATATGCAGCCTTCTAGTTGGCGCTTACACCCTTTGGCAGTAAACTGACCGCCAAATCGCATATTGACCACAGTTTACGACCTCAACTTGGCGCAGCAGGTTTACACAAGCATTATACGCATCCGCACACAATTCCACGCATACACATCTTCGAAGTGGCCAACGGACTGCATGTCTCCACCTACTTTGGCCAATTGACGGCAAATACAATTGCTTCGAGCCCTGTGCCATTCCTCGGGTTCGTTCAATTTTATTGAAAAACTTCGGCAAGCTGCGGTTTGACGTGAAATTAGTTAACGACTTGTCTCACACACATAAATTCGGTTATATATTCGGTGGATGCAGTTTCTTTGGACTTCTTGCGGGCGGTGGTCATAAGAAAGTGAATTTATTGTAAAGAAGTGTTGCCGCTACATTTAACTAAGTTTGGTGTACATTTCACTTATTTGATTTACACTTTAAATTGGCTCCTTCTCAATGTGTTTGACTTTGTGTTATTTTCGCTTTTGTTCTGTCGGCGTAGCTTGGAGTTTCTTCCGGGTTGCTTATTGTTTGTTGCTAATGAGCCACTTTTAGTTGTTGCAAAGTGCAATTGTGGAAAACTTCATGCAACTTCAGACATTGGAAGTCTGAAGTGATAAAATGCGGTCGCACGGATATACGATGTACTCTTCCATCCGAAAATGTGGTGCTTAAGGCAGAGGCGCGAATGGTGAGATTTTTGGTGATTTAATTTTAAGATGGATTACAGAATCCGTGCTGTTCAATAATCAGGGTTGTGTTTATTAAAAAAAAAAAATAATTAAAATGGGTGGTTTTTGGGATTACAAATTAGTGGTTTAAAAATTGTGTCGCTCCTCTTTAAAAGTGTAAAAATTTAGTTTTTTATCAAATATAAATAGTTTCAAAGTGTAAGTTGCCGAACACTGCTCTAACCTATTGAAGATAATGGCTCTGCGCGAGCTCTAGTTCGACATCGTAGAATGTAATTTACTTTTGTCTAGCAGTGCATGTTGGCCACTCATGCGGTTTGCCCGCTGGAGGAAGAGGGGGCAGTTACCACCCCTCCGTCTTCGCTTTCTCCTCCTGTATTCGCCCGATGAGACTACCCCAAGTGCGAGAAGCTGAGCCATAATCGATTTCGCCTGCAGAGCGCCGCTACATGAAGGCATGTCATCGTCATCCTCCCTGGCATGCTCCTCAAAACAGCCTCGCTCCTCTGTCTAAGGTTAATCATTGTATATTGTATCCTACGGCCTCATGGGTTCGACATATGTCTAAGGTAAATCACTATGTATTGTATCCTATGGCTTCATGGGTTCGATGTCCAAATTTCTTCTACAGGTTACACCCTTGTGGATTCCCTTGATGAATTTGACGATTGTATCTGGATCTCAACTTATTCACAGCCACAACTAATGTACTATAGCTGGGAGTAATATAAGACTCAAGGCTCAAATTTAAGGAACGCCTAGAATACACTTAAGGTAAATCGAATAAAATTTTAAGCAGTTAAAATTTTATAAATTTTTTCATCAAGGATGATGGCAACTAAGGACTGCGTGCGTCCCAGAAGGCGATTTTTATTTGCAAAGGTAATAAGATCACTTTATATATACAGCTCCAAAATGAATACGGACTCTAGATAATAGGCATATTATACACTGCCAAAGGAATAGCCCATTGACATCTAGGTGACGAATTCGCTAGAGTATACAAATTGTCGGAACCGTCTTTAGAAGAGGACAAAAGCATCAAAAGTTCCCCATTGTGCCAGCAGCGATGACAACCCAAAAGGACGGTGAACGCACAGTCTGATGCCAGACATTCATTCGTAGACAGACAAACGTCATAGGCACCTAGATTTCCACCTGACCCAAATACTAAGTGGATATAGGAGTTTCAGAAGCTACCTATGGATATTCCATCGTGACATTTGTCCGTCGTGTGGAGTGCATAGAAGATTATGAACATGTATTACTAGATTGCCCTCGCTTTTAAAATACAAGGGTGTTTAGGCCAGTGCCTAAATTTTTATTACCCACCTTAGTGAGTATATAACAAACTATTGCCAGTTAGCTGTTGACATAAACCGCCAACAACTTTCACTCAACTGGCAATAGTTTCGTTAAAATCTCCCGCTACATTTCACTAAATAGCTTTTTCAACTTTCAAAGAAGAAGGAAGATTATCACAAGACGTCCACCGGCCATCATCACCATTATTATAAACACTAACAAGATAATATATAATCTTTTATTAGTCATAATAAAGAAAAATATTAAACACAAAACTTAAATTATTGCAAAAACAAAAAAATCCGTAAGTGCACTGTTACGTTTACCGGATTTTGTGCGGTAATACTTTTTCATATTTTTTTTTTTTAACTTTTTTGGCGGTGATATTAAATTAAAGCTTTGTTCACAGCAGTTAATTGCAATAGTGCAACTTCTATCTCGATTTTGAGTTCACAACAAATCACTTACGGCACTGATTTTTCTTATTTTCCTCAAATTTTTCACAAAATTTCTGTTTTGTTTTTTTGGAAATTTAAGTTTATTTAATTTTTCACTAAGACACTTCACTTTTTCACCTTTTGAGACACTTTTTTTGACACACTGATTTTCGTTGGCATAGCTATATCTTGGGTGGCGAGCCATACAAGGTGTAGCTATATATGTATATTGTTAAGTGTTTGCTAAAAATATATTCAATAAATCAAGTAATATTAATAAGCCAGATATATTGCGATATCGGCTACTTATCAAATTTTTTTCTTGAAATTATTATTATTATTAAAAAAATAATAATAATACGTACAAACGTATAAGCGTTGAGTCATAATTATATTTTCCCATTTGGTTGGCAGTGGTGTGCTGCAATTAAAATTTTCAATCTTGGGGAATTATTTTCAAAGCGATTCCCGTACTCTTTAGGCCATAGTCGGCTCAGTCTTGAGTATTTCTCGTTTCTTTTAGAAAGTTTTTATTTTCAATTTTTCTTGGTCACTACTATCAACAAAACATGGAAGCTTTCATGCGCTTAGTAGACTACGTGATAGAATACGAGTCTTATTTCAGTGCCGCACCAAAGGACATCTCGAAAAACGCTCTTGTGACGCAACAAGACAAGTTGAGAGAAATTTGGTGCAAAGTGAAAGCTGCCCATGATGACCTCAATAGTAGAGGGGACATGTCTTCAAAAGATTATGTCCTCATAAAAAAGAAGTTCAAGTTAGGCGGTCAATGCTACATACGTTGCATGGGGGCAATGAAGGATATGTCCGAGATCCTCTCAACTCCAGACACAGAAAAATCTGCTGAGGTAGATAATAACCACTCCCTTCCGCCTTGCGATACAGATGTGTTTAAAGGGGACTACCTTTCATGGCCATGGTTTTCACACCTTCTGAAGGTGGAAGTTAGAACTTCTGCGCAACTTGCAGAAATGCGATTAGAAGAATCAGAAATATAATTATCCAACTGTCTACATTTTCCTAAAATACCAGATTGTTTGAGACGTTTAACGCCAATAGAAGAGTGGCTAATAATGACTAAATTGTCAGGACAATCCGTCCCTTGGGATATTAAAGGCAGAATTTGCTCAAAGGTGCTGTTGTTAATTTAGCCATTTCTGTTGACAATATTGTGACATCTCCACAGGGGTCCTTAAATGAGGATGATAATTCACTTAAGAAGGCCATTGGAATACAATCACTTTATATGACTGTTACAATACGTCCCGTACAGATAATGGAAGCTTTGCTATCCTTAGTGAGTACTCCACCGTATCTCCTCGGTATCGAAAGCACAATATAAGCATTCGAGAGAACCATTCAAGAATTTCAGAATTTAATAACAAAGACTAAGTTCCCTTTTGTTAAATCTGCCGATGTGTCAGACTAGTTCAATCTCTTTTCAATTTTTACTTAATCGTACTCCAAAGCAAGTGTACCTGCAGAGTAAAATCCAGACGGACTCTTTTACATAGCACCAGGTGAAGTGCAAAGACCAATTAGCTGTGCTTTTAACTGCTGAAGACTCATTTAAAGGAATGGAAATAAGCCAAAATATGAATATTTTGGAAAAACTTTAACTTTTCAAAACTACTAAGGCGCAGGGACTGAAATATCATTTGACACTAAAAACCCCCAAATATTATATATGTATAATTGAATATAGGTCAACACGTGAAATAGCTTGGTTAATTGGGCTCCCAGGCGACTTATGCATATTGATTTCCATTGTTGCTGTGGACTACATTTTTCCAACCTTCTGTGGGTTTGATTGCACGATCAAAAAAACCGCATCATCATATAATTAATAAAAAATTAAATAAAGAAAAAAATTAAATAAAAATAATGATGTGGTTTAGCGCTGAGAATGAATATAAATATATTATTATTTTGAATTCATTTCGCAAATACTTAACCACTTTTAACAAAAGAACAAACTTCTAAGAAGAACCACAAATGCTTTTACGAAAGTACTCTTTAAGGCTACGGCTTCCATTACATTTCTTATGAAAGCATTGACAGTTGATAGTTATAGTTACACGCTGCATACTTTTAGGAGATTTTTTTTACTTTGAACTGTTAAGAAAGCTGTTTTAACTTCTTTGCAATTCATCAACAGCAACGTGTTATTTTTTTAATTAAATATAAATATTTTTTTTGTCAATTATTCAATTTAATTTTCATACATCGGCGATGCTGCTGATGTGAGAGCTTCAGTTCTTGCGAACATTCCAAAGTGATCACACGTATAGGAAAAAAGCGGATAAGCGGATAGTACATTGGACACAAACGAAAGAAATGCTTGGTTATTGAATTGCTTTCAAAAGGATTGACCAAACCAGTATTCTGTTAGTGACGAAGAAGTAAGTCGAAAACGTTGCCTGGGGTGAGGACAAAGCTTCACCCAGAAGAGGCGCTGCCAAGTGTTTCGCCGCAAAAAAACCATTTCCTGTAACTTGGACGAGTTCTGCGCCTAGCAAATCCATTTCAACCGGTTGTTAATTACTTTTATCGGAGTCTGAGTTCATTTCTCTAAAATTTTGTTTGTTTTTTTTTTATCACTTGTGCTGTCCTTGAAACCACTTCTCCTCTAGATAACAAGCAAATTTTATCGAACCTGCTGCACTAGGTTTTAGATGTCTACCATTTTAATTCATAAGCTCACGGAGCACTCAGCAAATCTTCTCTACAACGTACAAATAGCGACGATCGACGGTGAACAGTATTATTGCTGAAACATGTAATGTTTTGAATGAATGTGCTCGATAGTATTTATTTATTAATTCCATACACGTGCGAGTAGAAGCCGAAATTATACCATTCAATGTCACTGCATCGGCATCACATCGATCAACAATCAAACTTTTTACGAACTTCCAACCATCGGGAGTTATGTTTCCTGTTTGAGCTCCTATGGACCATAGAGGTTCTCTGTTGGCCACTCGGGTGGAGTGGCGGCGCAGTGAGTGTACTAAGTGCAGGCAACACAACCATAGAGGCTTAAGGCGCATTAGTGCGTCGCCAACATGCCACGTAACTTATGGTTCACTTCCTGTGTGGCCTAAGGCCTGAGCAGGTCTTAAGATGGCTCCATCTATTGCAGGTATTGTACCTAACCGAGGTGGAGTTTGGATGGAGCCTTTTGGCGACAACGCAAGGGAAAAATTCCTCCGGGCCCGTGTTGGACTCAATGCCAGCACAAGTCAGGAGGATATGGAGCAACCCTGCTGCAAGGCATTACTTCTGTGACGACAAGCTTAAACTAAGACCAATCGAAACGGGGTGTTCTTCTTCTTAATTGGCATATACACCGCTTACGCGATTATAGCCGAGTTAGCAATGGGGTTAGATCTCCAAAATAACAGCCCTTGGTCGGATAAAATCCTGGTAAATCCCAGTGCGTTGAACCGGTTGTTGTGGGAATGACAACCCCCTATCTCGCACATTACGGCCGTAAGCAACTTGGCAATTAAGCTGAAAAACGCCACGCCACGATAAACTGGTCAAGCAGCCGACATCATGAGATGTTCAGCCGGCCTACCCTTAAAGGCGCAGTTGCTTTGTGTCCCTCTTGATCACACCTCCGGCAGACATCGGACTTGGCCCGACATTCCGCAACTCTGTGATCAAAGCCCATACACCGGAAACAACCGTCAACTGGGCTATCTGGACGCACTCGGAAGGAGAACTATTTCACGTAGCACCTTCTTGCCTCCAAAAGGGTGGACATCTACTTTTTCTTTCCTTCGAGGACGACGAGGAAGTCCTCGTGCGGAATCTCGATGTACACACCCTGCACAATCAAATTTACCTCCTTTTTCTCAGCTTTGGATTTCTCCGTCCTGGCGCTGGCACTCGTTTCCCCGGTATCCTTTACGGCATCTTTCGTCGCGGCACTCTTTCGCTGCGCTCCTATTTTGATTTCACTCCCACCTTCGCTTTCACCGGATTTCCCCGGTGGTGAGCTCAAGCGAGTCTTACTACGCGGTGGGAGCTTTAGGGGCTGCCTCAAACCATCCTTGTCAGATGACACCACAGGGACCACCGTAGGCCATGAATCATCGCTCTCCCCGATGATCTCTGCTCATCTTCTCCGTGGTGGAGACATCACTAGCACTCTCCGTACCGAAACACACGTTCGTGTACCTGCCTTAAGAAAAGCGTTTGTATAGGAATTCTACCTGCTTGAAAATGCGTTTATTTTTGGGAAATACCCAACCTGTACTTGATAATTTATTTGTATAATCCCACGGGCAATCACGTCCCACGCACACTTTTGTAAAATTCGCACACTGCACTCGCGTCTATTCTTCTTCTTAATTGGAGTAGACACCGCTTACGCGATTATAGCCGAGTCAACAACAGCGCGCCAGTCGTTTCTTCTCTTCGCTACGTGGCGCCAATTGGATATTCCAAGCGAATCCAGGTCCTTCTCCACTTGGTCCTTCCAACGGAGTGGAGGTCTTCCTCTTCCTCTGCTTCCCGCGGCGGGTACTGCGTCGAATACTTTCAGAGCTGGAGTGTTTTCATCCATCCGGACAACATGACCTAGCCAGCGTAGCCGCTGTCTTTTAATTCGCTGAACTATGTCAATGTCGTCGTATATCTCGTACAGCTCATCGTTCCATCGAATGCGATATTCGCCGTGGCCAATGCGCAAAGGACCATAAATCTTTCGCAGAACCTTTCTCTCGAAAACTCGTAACGTCGACTCATCGGTTGTTGTCATCGTCCAAGCCTCTGCACCATATAGCAGGACGGGAATTATGAGCGACTTATAGAGTTTGATTTTTGTTCGTCGAGAGAGGACTTTACTTTTCAATTGCATACTCAGTCCGAAGTAGCACCTGTTGGCAAGAGTAATCCTGCGTTGGATTTCCAGGCTGACATTATTGGTGGTGTTAATGCAGGTTCCTAAATAGACGAAATTATCTTCAACTTCAAAGTTATGACTGTCAACAGTGACGTGAGAGCCAAGTCGACGTGCGACGACTGTTTGTTTGATGACAGGAGATATTTCGTCTTGCCCTCGTTCACTGTCCTTGTCTGAAACCTCGATTGGTATTGAACGGCTCGGAGAGGTCCTTCCCGATCCTGACGCAGCTTTTGGTGTTGCTCAACGTCAGTTTACACAGCCGTATTAGTTTTGCGGGGATACCAAATTCAGACATCGAGCATAGAGGCAGCACCTTTTCGTGCTGTCGAAAGCAGCTTTGAAATCGACGAATAGGTGGTGAGTGTCGATTCTCCTTTCACGGGTCTTTTCCAAAATTTGGCGCATGGTGAATATTTGGTCGGTTGTTGATTTGCCAGGTCTAAAGCCACACTGATAAGGTCCAATCAGTTTGTTGACGGTGGGCTTTAATCTTTCACACAATACGCTCACTAGAACCTTATATGCGATGTTGAGGAGGCTAATCCCTCGGTAGTTGGCGCAGATTGTGGGGTCTCCTTTTTTATGGATTGTGCATAGCACCCTTAAATTCCAATCGTTGGGCATGCCTTCGACCAACCATATTTTACAAAGAAGCTGATGCATGCTCCTTATCAGTTCTTCGCCGCCGTGTTTGAATAGCTCGGCCGGCAATCCGTCGGCCCCTGCCGCTTTGTTGTTCTTCAGGCGGGTAATTGCTATTCGATCTTCTTCATGGTCGGTCAATGCGACACGACACTCCTCGTCGTACCTGCTGTTCTTTTGCACTTTCCGGAAACCAATGGTTTCGGTTGCAGCTGTACGTAAGGATTTTGAAATGCCAACCCACAGTTCCCTTATACCGAGTTGTTGACAAGTGCTCTCAAAGAGCAGGAGTGCCAGCCGAGTAGAAAATCATTCGGTTGTCTTTTGTGATCACAGCTTCTCAACGTCGAACCTTCCTTGTGTTTGTTGGCGTGCGTTTTTTGCTGCACAGAGGCGGGTGCAAATCTTGGCTGCAACAATATAGTGGTCCGAGTCGATGTTAGGACCTCGTAGCGCACGCACATCTAAAACACTGGAGACGTGTCTTCCGTCTATCAGAACTTGATCGATGTGGTTGGTAGTTTTTCGATCCGGAGACAGCCAGGTAGCTTGATGAATCTTCTTATGCTGGAATCTAGTGCTACAGATAACCATATTTCGGACCCCGGCGAAGTCGATCAGCCTCAATCTATTTGGGGATGTTTCCTCGTGGAGGCTGAATTTACCGACCGTAGTGCCAAAGATACCTTCTTCTAGCGTTAAAGTCACCAAGCACGATTTTGACATCGTGGCAGGGGCAGCTCTCATAAAAGGCATCTTTGGTCACATTGTCCTTTTCTTCCGTCGGGGCGTGGGCGCAAATCCGCGATAAGTTGAAGAACCTCGCTTTGATGCGGATTGTGGCTTGACGTTCATTCACCGGAGTGAGTGATAGTACTCGGCGACGGAGTCTCTCTCCCACCACGAATCCCACGCCAAACTTCTTATATGGCCACTGTAGTAAATGCCACAAGAACCTACTCGTCTCTGTCCTTGTCCTGTCCATCGCATTTCTTGGACGGCGGTGATGTCAGCCTTTATTTTCACGAGAACATCAACCAGCTGGGCAGCGGCACCTTCCCAATTAAGTGACCGGACATTCCAGGTGCATGCCCTCAATTCGTAGTCCTTATTTCGTTTGCCATGGTCGTCATCAAAATTAAAGGTTTTAAATCATTTGTAGTCTCAAATGTTGCGTTTACTACGTTATAGAATAAGAGATTAAAACAATTGATTATTGTGTAGTTTTGTAATGCGCTTTTAATTTTACATCCTCTTTCGGTCACAAATACCATTGATTCAAGGTTATAAATATCAAATCGAGAAAATATGCTGAGTATTTTGTTCTGAATATTTACTCCTGTGGATTTCTCGAAGTCCATAGACTTGACAGCGCATTCCTTGTCTTCTTAGCTTACACTTATCATAACCACTTCCTGTTCAGAGGCGTTAGCGAAGCATTTGTGACGCATCCAATTTCTTGTTTACCATTGAACAACAACAAATGCCTGTATTTTTGACAGTAAACAAACCCTTCCAATGTAGTTCCATCGCTTTTTTTAGAGTTGTTTATTCACAAAACCCGCCCACATTTCTTTTATATATGTAGTATGTATATCTCTTAGTAATTTAAGAATATTTTGATTGATTTCTTGTGGCATTTCAAGCTTCATTAAATCATCTACTAACCTAAGCTCTGCACTTCATAGAATAGAGTGAAGCCTTTTATCTAGGCTTAAAAAATTTATTATATGAAAGTATGAGAAATAATGATGTTTCTGTTTTGTGTTCTTACTTACTCACTTGAATCACACGTGTCGTTATTCCTTTAAAAACCTATCCGCATAGGCATAAAATATAATTAGCATAGGCGCAATGTATTAATAAATTAACTCTGAGCCTAATAATATGCAACGAATAGATCAAACAATTGTATAGAGAAAAGCAAGCCGAGCCAAGTTGAAGCGATAAATTATTGTCAGACCTATTCATACTCATTACTACATAAGCAAGCCATGCGATTGTGAGAAGATACTACTTTTAGTGAGAACAAGTTTGTGGTGAACAAGGGGGCGATTCATGAATTGGAGAGTATGATCGTAAGCCAAGTTATTCCCTGCAGAACACTAGTATGGACCGGTCATATTCCCAGCCGAACGTAACATGATGAAAAGGCGAAAAGGCGCGCCTGTATTTTTTAATACCCACCACGCCCATGTATGACATTGGACACTTATTTGTGAAAAATAGTATTGACTCTCCTCTGTCGCAGGAGTTTTATCAGTGGCTTTTATACCACATCCTCCACATCTGCCACTCCCCGTCAGGCGTTGAGGGCGGAGGATGTCACACAATTTAATAAATAAACTTCGGTTCTTGCGAAAGTTTTCTTTAAAAAAACGGATCCATTTCATTGGCAATCGAAAACACATATTGTCGGTCCAAACGACTTAGATTTCACAATACAATATTGTGTTTCAAGATGTTTTCAATGTCGCTCCGAACATAGTATTAGAGATCAGCTGAAAAGTCTGGTTCCGGAGGATCTAAGGCCAACGAGAGTGAGTGTCTGCAATCCAGGAGGACTTGCAAGTATTTGACAGGATCTCAATGGTCTCAACTTTCTTGAGACCTTTTGAATCAAAAGAACGGAGAATATGAGCGGAGAACGAGAGAACCGAGAACATTACAAGAATCTCGTACTTTTATGAATGTTCAGTCAGCAACCAGTTGAGACGGGACAGCTTGCACAACTCCCACTATCCCCATCCAAATCCAAATTCGGCAACTAGGTTGGAAAATTTACGAATTTTATTAAATACGATGCCTTATCATCTTAGAGATATTCTCGGTGATTTTAGGACTGCCTGCGTTATCACTTTTAGAAAATTACTTAGATGTAGAAACAAACGCTACAATATGTTCACAACCAGTTGCTGTTTAGCAATGATATTCGAACAAACCTCAATTCATATTATCTTAACGTACATAACCTCACTTATTGACTTTATTTTCATTTCCACTTTGAAATTTATTCAAAATGCACAGAAGCTACACAGAAACTTTAGTAAATGTGATTATTAATAGGGGCTGCCACATGTGGATATCCTTAAGTGGTTTAGTTACGTGTTTGCTTAAGCAACTTCTATACCGCTTAACCAATAAATTATTGCATAACCTTTTCAACTCAACGGCAGTGAAAACTTAAGCTCGCAGCTGTTGTCTTAGTGCAGTTGCAACCTCTCTGGTAGAGCATGAAACGTTGCCGCCATGAGATGTTTTTGTAAAAAAGCATTAAAATACACGTAACTGTTTATGGAGGACATGAGTATAGGTCCACGTGTGAGCTGAAACTCCACCTGAAGAGCTGAAACTGACAGGCAAATGCACAAAAACGCGCATAGCTTGACAAGCGGCAGGGATGCTTGGCATGTTGACTGCCTACTTGCCGCCGGAGACAACTAGCGCAGTTGGGAACTCCCGCTTTTGGCTGCAACACAGCGAATAAATTATGCAGCGTTGAAAAAATTAAGCACTTCAACGGAATGCTGGCTGCTAAGTCGATTGCCACCAGGTGGCAGGTTGTCATCAAAGACGCCACTTACCTCCGGTCACACCGCACCTTCTTTATTCAATTATCTGCTGCGCTTGACTTTCCTAAATAACAACTGCGCCCGAATTCTGACTGCCATCGGAAATGCACAGCAAAACGCGCACTCGCCAGCAACAGCCACATCCTTGTGGCATGTGGCATGCACTAAAGCGTTGTCATGCACGCATGCACATACACACTGGCACACAAACACGAGTTCGCACGCGTGTGACCCGCGCTTGACAGCTTCTTGATGTTGCCAGTCCGCGACAGCTGTTGCTTTGATGGCTTTTAATGCTGCCACACAACACGCGCTTCCATATGGATGGAGCGGCAGCACACATGCTGCACATGCTTTTGGGCTGCTGCCAAGCGTCTCATGAAAATCTCATGGCGTAAACGTCAACTCGGTTAAAATGTCGTTTATTAGCGTCGCAGCTCGGCTCAAAGACAACGTCTAAATGCTGTTATGGTAGTTGAGTCACGCTCTCCTTGGTTAATATGGCATCTAAAATACGGCGCTGAAGTGTTAAGAGTTATTTATTGCTGCCGCGTGGCAGCAAGACACCGGAACGCGAGAATTTGTAGGATTTTATTGTTTCTTTACAAATTCAATGCATAGACATTTAAGACCACGGACGATTTTTGCCGAATTAAGTTGAATTTACTAAATACTGATTGAAAATTTCAAAATTTAATATTAATCTTTACGTTTATCCGTTCTTCTTCTTATTTGGCAGTACAACCGTGGGTCGGTCTGAACCAAGAGCACAACACTTCGCCAACTGGTCCTATCCTTTGCGAGGTCACATCAGTTGTATGTCTCAAGTGCAGACAGCTCGTTATGCACACGCTCGTCCCATTGGGCGCATGGGCGTCTTTGCTTCCATTGTCCACCGATGGGTCTCGAAATGAATTAGTCTCCGTAAAGTATGATCTCTCATGTGAACGGCATGACCTAACTAGCACATTACTTGTTTTTTTTTCTGCTCTTAACTATATCCATGTCGCCGTATAGCTAATAAATTTCGTGGTTCTATCTTCTTCGATATTAATCGCTCACATGGATGGCTCTGAAACCCTTGCGGAGAAGATTTCTAAAATGCTTCAAGTTCTTCCTCATCTCACTTTGTCATCGTCCGTTTTCTGGGTTGTAGCATAAGTAAAATCTCATCCCTTCACGCCGAGACGAGGTTGCGCTATGTGCTTTTCTTGTCCCATGCAAGCGTCATCAAGGCACTAGAGAAAAGGAATGTGGCGCCTCCAGTATGCAGATGGCCAAGCTCCTTAAGTTGCTCACAAACAATGGGATCCGGTGTCAACTGTCGTCCCTTTAAGAAAGCGAAGATCTCTTCTGGGCTTGAGGCCTCTAACACTTGGTGGCAGGAGTTGGAGGTATCTAAAGAAGATAAATTGCTAGACTCAACCTTTCGTTGGAATAGGCACGTGGAATTAAAACTAACCACAGCCAGCAAGATACTCATGATATTCAGAAGCCTGGCCGACAGATCCTGCGGCTGCATTCCCAGGTATCATCAGGTTGCTTGGGTCGAAGGCAATGCAGTCTTCGGTAGTCCCTCAACTATCGAAGCTACAAAGACTCGCCTGCGTCTACGTCTCGGGGGCAATACAATGCCCAACCGCAGTACTTGAAATCATGCTGGAGCACACACCGCTGCATCTAGCATTCAGGCAGCGAAACATACCATGCTGCTTATGGCAGCAGAGAGCTTTGGCAATGGGACTCTTGTTCCAAGAAGCAGCGTTACGAAGAGGGTAAACTTTACAAAGAAGTTTAGAGTTATTCTCGGCAAAAAGCCGAAGTGAAGTGACGAATCGAAAACCCCTGAAGACATTGGAGCAGGCGTTGCGGCACTGCATACCAAACTATCCATAACAATGTGACGTTTTACGAGCATTTTTAAGCAGAAGTCAGTGTGCAAAAATCAATTTCCCGCCGCGATTATCGCAACCAGCGTATCGCTATACTCAGCGATAGTCAAGCGGCACTAAAATCGCTATTAGTAGAGAATGTTATAGGAATGCTGAACCGCCTATCACAACTTTGCAAGCTTTAAAGATATTATCAACCTCTTCGGAGACAAATACCGTCTCCTTGTCGCGCTCTATACAGAGCACTGCAGACTCAGGAAGCATTTGGCATAAACTGCAGGTTTTGCGACATAGAACAGAATATGTTTTGAGCATCCTTAGAGAAATACGCTTTTCTTTTTGAAGATTGGAGATATATGGCTTCCGCGCTAACCTCAAAAGTTTTGTACGACTTCTCCTTCATTCTTTGAATAATTTATTGCAGTTTGAAAGTATTCGGTAAGTAATCAAATCGTCTTCATCTCACCCTCTCTAAAAAAGTAAAGCTGCCAGACGAGAAAAACCTCATTCAACTACTTCCAACTTACCAAGAAACATTGTCTTTCTAAAAAGGTTTTTCCAAATGTGAATTGTACAGTCCGAGCTTACTTTATATTTCTTCTTCGCTGAGAAGGTTTTTCACAATTGTCCTGAAATCTTGGACGCCTACAATCTATCCCATGCTCCTTTCTTCTCGTTGCTGTTTATTCCAACTGGATTTCTGGTGTGCGGTGACAAGATCCAATCCGTACTGACTCTGAAGTCGAGCCTCGGGCTCTGATTTCTTAATACCTTTGAATTTTTGGCGGTTTGCTTAGCACTGCCCCTATCATACTAATATAGCGAATGACCACATAACACGGCGAACATTGCTATAGAGCCAATTCCTGAGAAAATGGAAATCTAATCCGTCCACCATGACAAAAGTTACAGTAAATATTACAAAATCTCGGCTTTTGACAGAGTCAAAGCTAATGGCCAACTAGACATTTAAGACCAATAAGTAATAAGGAATTAGATCCAGAATAAAATAAAATCGGGAACTGTGTTCAGATCCATTGTTAACAATCAAGATCTAGACTAAGACGGTAGCCGAAATCCCAAAAAAGTTTAAGATCACGAAATATGTGTACTAAAATACTTATACAAAAGCTTGGACCCCCAATCTAACTACAAGACGCCCCAACTACCTAGACGTTTCTTTTTCCTTTTAGTCATAAATTGGAATTTTAAAAAAAATTATCGCATTTCTTTGAAGTTATTTGAAGACTAACTATTTTCAGTTTTCATACCAATGTCTTAATTTAATACTCGTGCATGCCTCTATTTATTATACAAGTATATATATATATATATACTAGCTGACCCCGCAGCCGTTGTCCTGCGTGAAATTATATGCTTTGAAATGAAAAGAAATTTGAAATGAAAATTCATATTGTGTTGATATCATTTAATTGAGATTTTTCTACATTTTTTTCAATGTAACGCAGCTTGATAAACAACATTTTTTGGTTTCTGTCCCGGTGCGTTAATGTACAGAGAAGATGGTTTTCCAACTCGTGTGCACGCCACTTATATCTGGCCGTGTGAAAAACATAGCATTTTCAAATTTATGTCACCCACTATGCGACTATCCTGTTGATCGTCATCTCAAATTAAATTTTCACTGGAAACGGAATACATTCGAGCTGAAATGGCAAATCGTTAGAACTCAAAGGAATTCGTACAATCAAGCATTCTGCGCCCTTGTTTTCGATGGGTGCTTCACAATCAGTCGGGTTTCATTACACAGTTTCGGTGCATGAAGATTGCGAAACATAATAATGACAGGTCCAACTTTGAGACGCACAGGATGCAGTGGCATACCAAGCCTCTCCAAAGAATTTAGAAATTTCACTGGATAATTGACGGCGTCGTCGTCATTGTCAAGATGATCGATTGATTTGTATGAACGCAAGTCTCCCGGAATTTGACTTTGAATCTTCCAGTTTAAGTCATCAACATCGGTATTTTTGGCAGCTAACATTGCGCGTGCACTTAAGGAATCGTAGTTACGATAATTTGGCCAATGTCCGAACATTCGTGATGAGTTCATCTTTCGTGAATTGATAAAGGGAAGATGGAATTGATATCGAACCACCGGAAGTATCAACCGTTATTGTACCATTTCCAATTTTTAGCGAAGACGATGTAAAATGTCTTTGACAATCTTTATATCGAAAAGTATGCGAACTTCATTTTCATTCCAGTGATTAATATGTTCCAGCATTTGTAATTGCTGGCTTACTTCTCCAAAACTTTCACATATTCCCATATACCATTCACAGTAAACAATGACTCAAATAAAGTTGAACCGCGTACCTTAATCAATAGCAACCGAAGGTAGAAACAATCGTTGTTTTTCGGGTGGATTGTGTAAATTCGTCCTAATTCATTAGTTAATAAGACACCTGGATGTCAATCTACTGGTTGGCCTTGCTTTCTGCGTAACTATTTCTTCGACGATGCATCCCAATTATAATATCAAAGTATTTCCGAATGTCCTTGCAAATGGATCACTGACGAAAGTTGTGCTTCCTTTGGTCACGTATTTCCAAACGTATTTTATCGATTTCACCAAACTGCAATACTAAACACTGATATGAGTTTTGAATGTGAATTAGACAATAATGGTGAATACAGTACGATCCATGTGTTGTCAACTTCGATATTCACTCTTCTAAGTTGAATGCTGAACGTTCTGTTATCTGGTGAGCGACGCCGATAGAGTTGATATCTACCATTTCTAGTTTGTGCTTCCGAAAGAAAAGCAGAGTGAATAGTGTTTCGTGCATTTATTGTCAGACATACAAACCGAAGTGGGATTGTAATGTCCGCAAGGTCCATGAATCATATTATGGTGTAACCATCATCCAAAGAAGAATGTGTGCATGCAAAATAGAGGTTTTTGCCACTCAACAAAGTACATCTCATCCAACAGCACCACATATACGTTGCTTCAAGATAAAGACAATCAAACATCGTAACTGTTGTAGGAAAAGTCGTGCTGTAACATCGTGACGATCACTTGCTGATTGACCGCGAATTATAATTCCGAACGTATGTCTCCGCATCCTGGGAGTACTTCTTGCCTTGCCTTGCCTTGGCCTGCCATACTTTGTTGGCAAAGAGAACACCGACCGATATTAGGTCGACCTCTTGGTGGCTTCGTAACAAATTGCAATCTGCAATTGACCTCTTTGTGTGAAACACACGTAAAGTTTTCACTGAATAATTTTCAATAATTTTTCTTTTGAATAGACGAAAAAAAAAGCAAGCGACCGAAATTGAACGAATCAAATAATTTACAAATCAAAATATTGAAAAACAAAATAAACAAAAATTGAAAAAAAATGTGTATGGAAAAAATTTACTTTTTAGAAATGTCCAATTTTCCGACTTTTCCTCATAATGATATATATCCAACGATATCGCCTTTTACTTTGGCATCGTTTTGTTTCATACACGTTTACGCCAATTTAAGGTTTGAATATTGGATACTGCGATGGTAGCGCCATCTATCGATCAAACATTACAAAATTAAAAATTGATTAAAAATGAAAAAATAATTTAAAAAACATTTTCCAGTGGACCAAATTGTAAACATAAACCTTTCCCGAATCTCCTTGAACGTACAGACAAAATTTCATCAAAATCGGCCCATCCGTTTAGGAGCAATCTCAAGGCAAACACACGGTCAGAAGATTTATATATATAAAGATATACATTTTTTTCCGAAGCAATTATAGTTTAATTGCCTTTTCATGTTGCCACAATATGTTTAATGCATTCCGTTTTTTAATAGCATACACCTGTGAGCAGTGGCGTAGTCACGGTGACAATATGGGGTATGCTTTTAGGCCAATATGCTCAAGACCAACCAAGAAATATTTAGTCATTTTTATGATGACTTGTGTGGGACCATAGCCGAGATGCTGGAAACTGTAAAACCGATGAGCTTAGATAAAGGTTTATTCTTACCCAGAATTGGAACGAATCGAAGCTCCGCTGCTCTCTTGAAGTCTAGCCCTAGGCTAATGAACTTCCATTGAGCTCATTAGCCATTGGTAAGCAAACGGCATGATATACTATACTTCTGACATAAGTAAAATACAAAATAATTCATTGAACTACTTGTCCTCAGCAAGGTTAATCATTTTTTGGCCTAAAAGTTTTGCTATGTTTTTCCAATATGGTGTCAACAGGTCAGGAATGAGAGGCGGGCAAGTCAATTAAATTCTTCCAATAGTGAATGAATTCATAACCTTGCCCATGCGTCTCTCCTCGATCTCGGTAAACTCCTCACGTATTGAAATCATCGCATCACAAAAGCGATCCAACTCTTCTTTGTCCTCAGACTCTTTAAAGTGCCTGCCACAGGCCAAGACATAGTGGGCGTATTGAAGACACAGTCCAATAAACGTTTCACAATGTCTACCGTCTCAATATTTGTAGACCTCTTCAGATCGCGCAAATCGAGAATAAACTCGCGTGACACAAATTGACTCTTTAATGACTTATGTAACGTTTTACAATGATTTTCCAAACGCTTTGATATGTAGTTCGCTTTTAAAATGGCTACTTGGGTTACACGTTTAAGTCCACGGCTACCCATAGGTCTGATATAAGACCTGGAAATTAGCAGAAATGCAAAGGAGCCAAATGGTGCGGCTGAAACCACATCAAAACTTTCCTGCTCACTTTCTAACCCATACCAGGTCCACCACCACCGTGTGGTATGTAGAAAGTCTTGTGTAGATTCAAGTGACAGACATCACTGCTCTAATTGCCGGGACGACATATGTAGATCTACCTGTGCATTCATATTAGCGCCGTCCAAGTATACCTGTCCGCCATGTTTGTGGATCAGATCGCACATATCAGCAACACTATCCCCAAATACACACATTGTGGATGGATAGGTCACCATCAGACAGGACAAATCATTATTGTGCTCTGCTGCTTTGCCGCGTAAATGTGCCATATCGATGCTGCCATCGGAAAGAATAAGTATGTATAGGTTCAACTTTCATACCAGCCATTTGGGCAGACGCGAGATTGGTGCCATGCGCCGAGATAGAAATTAAGCAGACACTGCGATGGCTCCTTTTGCGGAGTACATGATACCTAGGTTATCTATAACTAGTAATAATGTGTAACACTTTTACCCTCCTTCTTTCGAACAACGCCTCTGTTTTGCAGATTTTCAGATACATAACTATATATGTATGTATATTTATATATGTATGTATGTCGATACCCACTTTTATATTTTGATATGAATGAATATTCATAATAACAAGTGCTTACATGCATATTTTATGTACATATACATATGTATGTCAGTGTATGTGTTCGCTTATGGAAAATTCTATTGGAGTTTTCAATCAATTGATTACATGCAGAGCAATGCCTGAAACCCCACAGCAATACAACTCAATTGTTTGGTTAACTCGCTGCAAAAAATATTTTATGCTTATACATATACATATTCATATAAATGTGCACATATGTATGTATGTATGTACTTTGTGTGGCACGGCGTGCGCTCAAAGATACTGTGTATGACGGTGTAAATGTTCTTATTGCTCACACTCAAATGATTTGTATTTTGCATTTTGTTTGCAACACTTTAAATTATATTGTTTTCAATTTGTTTCGCCTGCAGGCGATACATGCGGCATGCAACAGTGTAAGTGCATATACATACATATGTATGTATTTAATGGTGTACATAGTATAACACTGAAGCAATTTTATTTTTCCAAACGACTTACGACTGTGCGAGGCGAGTGTTTATACATATGTATGTTTGTTAGCATGGAAATACAACAATTTACTTTTTTCCTTCAAAATTTTAAAAGCAATTAAGCTGTAATCCATTTCTGGATTACTAATTTTTTAGTCAAAAATCTTGGAGGTACTATTAAAATCCAAAAGTATGGAAATAAGTTTTTTTTCGAATGGCGATCTCCCAATCGCTAACTGTATTTTCACGTGAATATTTTTCCAATTCTCGAAACAGTTGTTAAAGTCAATTTTCGGAAGGGCCTACAAATCGCGTAGCGATTCTCATTTAATGTCTTCAATTGACTCAAAACGGTTTCCCCGGAGCGTTTGTTCGAGTTTGCTGAATAGCCAGAAGTCACACGGAGCAAAATCAGGCGATGCTTGCGCCATGATTTTGGTGGAAAATTTGGCAACAAACTCACTAAAACCAAGAGTTGCCGGCCCATAACTCGCCTCTTTTCACTAACAGCTTCGCGCAAATGACGCATAACACTTAAATAGTATTCCTTGTTGACGGTGTGTCTGGTGGGAAGGAATTGGAAATGCACCACATCTCAATAACGGAAGAAAACTGTCAACATAACCTTAATTTTTGACGTGGTTTTTTCGTCTTCGGCTCACCTTTTCCACAATATTTGGCCGATTGATCGTCTGTTCCCGTTTCGTAAGCATATATTGAAACAAAAAAGTACCGGAATTTGTAATTTAAATTAAATTACGATGTTTCAGTGTTATCAAAAACACAGGCCTTCTATTGGTACAAAGCTTTCAAGGATGGTCGAGAGATCGTTGAAGACTTGCCTCGTTCTGAACGTCCTTCGACCAACTGAAAAAAATATTAACAAGTAAGGAAGGAATAAGTTCGGGTGTAACCGAACATTTTATACTCTCGCATGATAAAGTGAAAATCGAGATTTCATTATCCGTCATTTACCTATCGTCATTGGTTCCTAATGTATATATTATACAGAGAAGGCATCAGATGGAATTCAAAATAGCGTTATATTGGAAGAAGGCGTGGTTGTGAACCGATTTCACCCATATTTCGTACATTTCATCAGGGTGTTAAGAAAAAATTATATACCGAATTTCATTGAAATCGGTTGAGTAGTTCCTGAGATATGGTTTTTGTCCATAAATGGGCGACGCCACGCCCATTTTCAATTTAAAAAAAAAAGCCTGGATGCAACTTCCTTCTGCCATTTCTTCCCTAAAATTTAGTGTTTTTGCCGTTTTTTGTTAGTCGGTTAACGCACTTTTAGTGATTTTCAACATAACCTTTGTATGGGAGGTGGGCGTGGTTATTATCCGATTTCTTTCATTCTTGAACTGTATATAGAAATGCCTGAAGGAAGAAGGGGAAGGACTCCATAGAGTTTGGTTGACATAGCTATAGTAGTTTCCGAGATATGTACAAAAAACTTAGTAGGGGACGGGGCCACGCCCACTTTTCCAAAAAAAATTACGTCCAAATATGCCCCTCCCTAATGCGATCCTTTGTACCAAATTTCACTTTAATATCTTTATTTATGGCTTAGTTATGACACTTTATAGGTTTTCGGTTTCCGCCATTTTGTGGGCGTGGCAGTGAGCCGATTTTGCCCATCTTCGAACTTGACCTTCTTAAGGAGCCAAGAAATACGTGTACCAAGTTTCATCATGATATCTCAATTTTCACTCAAGTTACAGCTTGCACGGACGGACGGACGGACAGACAGACATCCGGATTTCAACTCTACTCGTCACCCTGATCACTTTGGTATATATAACCCTATATCTGACTCTTTTAGTTTTAGGACTTAAAAACAACCGTTATGTGAACAAAACTATAATACTCTCCTTAGCAACTTTGTTGCGAGAGTATAAAAAGTGAAGAATATGGTGCTTGATCGTCAGGCAAGCGTTAGACAAATGTCAATAGAGCTCTCTCGCGAGTCTGTTGGAATGATTTTGATGGATATTTTGGGTATGAAACGCGTTCTTGCTTGACTCGTACCAATATAACTGAATTTTTTTCAAAAATAGTATCATAAACAGATCTCTTTGAACATGCTTGATCGTGCGAATTCTGAGCATTATATTCAGGTAGAGCATTATAACCGCCGATGAAACATGGGTTTATTAGTTTGACATGAAAACAAGTCAACAATCATAGGAATGAAAGGAAAACAACAAGCCGAAACCGAAACCGCTCAAAAATGAAGGGGCATGAGCATCGTTTTTTGGGGTATTCGTGGTTTGGTGCATCATGAATTCGTTCCGGAGGAAAGGCGGTAAATAAGTGTTCTATTTTATAAGAACAATTCATGGATTTTACAGGATAATAATGCACCATCGCATCAAAACCATCGATCAACCACCGATTCACCAGATTTGACTACGTGTGATTTTTCTTGTTCCCCAAACTGATATTGCCACCGCGTGAAACCCGTT
The DNA here is from genome assembly GCF_023373825.1 of Bactrocera dorsalis. Lineage (NCBI taxonomy): Eukaryota > Metazoa > Arthropoda > Insecta > Diptera > Tephritidae > Bactrocera > Bactrocera dorsalis. Next base: position 41,789,508 of record NC_064304.1, on the reverse strand, counting down.
TTCAAGAGAACGAAGAGATAAAACAGAATTCGCTGAAGGAGCTGAGGGCCATCCCAAAAATTACTTATGCCAAGTTTCACGTGGAAGTCCTCAAGAGACTCAAACGTATCGGGTCCAACAAGACATCGCAGCCGATTTGAAGTTGCACCACGACAACGACCTGGCTCACAACGTCTTTCTTGTGAACAGCTACCTAACCAAGGCCGGCATGCAAACGCTTCCGCAGCCGCCCTACAGCCCAGACTTTTTTTGTTTCCTTGCCTGAATAGGCCGATGAATGGGGATTCAAGCAGAATGCCTTCGCTGACGCCTTCAATGCTTGGAAATTGCGCTGGCAGCGCTGCATCGATGCAGAAGGAGTGAAAGTTTTTAAAGAATTGTAACGTTTGGTTCAATAAAAATTTTTTTAATCGACTCAGTCCTATTACTTACCGTACGTTAGCGAACTTCTTGTAATGCCACGTCTGTCATGTCCAATATTTTAAATTTTCTAGAGGAAACTGATTTATAAAAATGCAACAAATAGAGACAAAGAGAGAGAAGGAAAATTTTACTTGTCCATTTTACAGTAAAAGCTCTAAGCTTACGAGTACATGCAATTCATTTGCTCTTAAAACCGAACACGGAAGTATTTCGTTTATTTCAAGTAAATAAATATCTACATTCGTTTGCACAACCTGTTGCAAAATAAAATCAAAAGCAAAAATAAAAGCAAATTCTCATTGTAACCGCAGTGTAAGCCTCTTGTACGAGCGTGCCTGACCAGAGCAAGGAAAGGCAACTGATCCACCGCAAGTGCAATCAATCACCTTTATGCGTGCACTTCACAGTTACAAGCGTATATTGAAGAACATTCTCACAAAGGACCTGTCTCTTTGGCTGCACTCACCAAATAAGTATTTCAGATTTATATTTAGAAGTGGAACTGCGAATCCCAGACCCCAACCACAGTGCGCAAATATTTGTGCAGCATTTGCTGGGGAAAATATCCAGCCACTTGCCACGCAATAATCGGATATTGGCATTAACAAAGGTCTGCTATTGCCACTCAACAGATTTCCTCTTTATCAGATTTTATTATCAGCAACACGTTTGCCGACATTTCGTTTAGTTCAACCTTCTTATTTCCCTCTTATTTTGTTTTTTATTCTTCGATGTTGGTGTCATCAAAGCGCAAATACGGAAGTGGAAATGAAAATACTATTGAGTTTACCGACTTTGAATGCTTTGAATTACGAAAAGTTCACGTTTGGCATTTAAGCAACAAACTTTGCATTTGCATTGCCAAGCAAGAATTTCGCATTCGAATAATGCAAACTGAATACCTTTGAGGTCTCACTTTGGCAAAGTGCATGCAAAAAGGAAAGGTGCAAGTTGGTGCCTCGGGCTTAACTTTTCGTTAGCCGCCTTAGGACGAAAAATAACCCCAAAACTGAAATGTGAAAATTAAACAAGTTTGGCTTTGCAAAAAATGAAAAACGCGCCACTAACAACAACAACAACTGTAAATACGCATCATCATATAATATTAACAACGACTAAACATGCGTGGAACTCGAAAGTGACTTTTTTAAACTTTTTCAGTTAAAAAGTTATTTTTTATAGCGCACTTTAGTTAGCTAGATACTTTGTCGCTGATGTTGTGTGGTTTAGGTTGGGTTTTGAAATTCAAAAAGTTCAAACATTTCTTTCGCGCTTTGCTTTGATTAAACAAAAATTTATTTAATTTTACTAGGTTAAAACGGAGAGATTCGAACTCAAATTCACTGAACTTTAATGGTTCATTTCCGTATTTCTGCAAAAAACTGGATGATTCTATATTATGGAAAATTCTTGTGAAACTAATTTTGGTTATCTTTAATTACATACCGCATATATGTTTTTTTAAAAGCTTGAGAAATTCAGAAACTGTCCAAGCAATGAAATTCACATGAATTACTCTGGTGTAAGGGGAAAGTAGTATTTAAGTAAGTTAGATATACGAGTATATAGATATAATTTTTTAGCTCGATAAATCTGTTTTAGCAAAGTATGGACAGAAAATTTTACAGATTTTATTATAAGGGAATGGCTGATTGATTAGTTGAAAAGGGAGCCGCAGGGGTGTAGATAGCAGGCGGCCGCATTTAGGCCATCTTCCGGCCTATTGTGCTCCCGGGTAGTAACCAAATAAATTCCTATACAGCAACTCAGTGGATTTGGCAAAAAAAACAGGATTTTTTCGACCACAGCAATTGGAGGGATATCTCGTTTCGACCGACTGAAGACTAGGCATTCGCAAAGATAATGTTCCAGCGTCTCATTATTCTCACCTTTTCTATTTTCCGAAGATGGGGTTTTAAGGGTAGGTGCCCTATGATGAGCCCTACAATATTACGACTCCTTTTGGCTAGAAGTAACTGGAAGTTTATTGGTATATCCATTATCAACACTACCCCAAAGTAACTTTGTGGTATGACCTGTGTTGCTGGTGATTCAAGACCGGAGTTGTGTCCCCAAGGTCTATTGCTTCAAGCAACTCTTGAAGCAGCTGAACCATCCAGGACAGTATCAGCGCTACGTATTGATGTTCGAGCAGAAAACCACTTGGCATGTTATATTATGAAATACAGATTTGAAGCCATTCAGTAGCTTTTTCATATAGATTTCTACAGAAGAAGCATGCTCATGTTCCCAATTCACCATTTGATTCGTCAGTGAATGGATGTGAATTTAGCCGTTGGAACTGTCGATCACAGAAGCATTAGTCCATTCATCTCTACTAGGGAACGAAAGAGTTGTATTTAATTCCTCATAGATTTCTTAGCCCGGTTACACTGCCAATTTAGACGGAGTTCATTAACAAGGTCGTTTATAATCCATGAGATTATGTGCTAACCAAAGTGTTCACTCAATAAAACCATTGATTGATGTGATGTGTGGGATGTGGCACTGTCTTATTGAAATCAAATTTCGCCAAGTTCACGAAAGATCACGCATCATGGGGCGATAACGGTCGTCACAGTCGCTTACGTTCTCTCCGGCATCATGAAGAAATATGAACCGATGCTTCCACCAGCCCAAATTGTAGTGATGCCTTGGATAATTAATGCTGCTATGTTCGAGAAATTAATTTCCATTATGCTCCTGATTTATGGCCACACATTTTCGGGTTGCTAGTTTTATTTTCTAATTCTAAAAATATTTATTTCTCCCTTGAGGCAGTCCAAGTGATAATTTAAGTAGTTGTCCGTCATTGACTAACTCATATGTGATTTGAATTAACCAATTTTAGCAATTTTCCTAAATTATTGCACGCTAAGGTCATTTAAATGTTAATTAGGTTAGTTTGAAATATTAATTTTTGGTATGCCAAAAAAGTAAAACATTCTTTTTGGATAATTTATTGCTTTTAATTAAAAATGCCATCCTGTTTGTTGAAAAAATAACTGGAATATAATTTTTGGCTTTTCAGCGGCTTGTTGTTGTTTGCCAGAAAGTTCCAACGCGCGAAGTTTTATTGAATTTCAAAGCGACACCAAAAAACGATGGCTCCCTTGTGATTCTTCTGTTTATGTACATATGAGTCTGGAAAAATATTATTTTTCAATTTTTTTCTGCTTTGCCAATCACAGCGCAGCCAAATGACAAATGTCAAAGGACCAAATGTTGAAATCCAATTCAACTTTTCCCATTGCATCGTGACTTTTTTGGTGTCAATTAGATAATAAGGATTGGAGTATATGGTGTTATTATTTGATTGTAAATTCGTATGTGATCAAATTATATTTTTCAACGAAAAGAAATTTAAAGTATGTTAATTATGGTAGCCTATTTCACAATTTGTTCCCTTATACCATTCTACTGAGTTTACTATAGATTTGCAGGAGCATCAATAATATTAATAAAACTTGTCATCTCTATTATAATGTATGCCGAAAACATAGGACAGGTCCAACTTCGGAGCCGTTGAAGGCGTTGTTCGTAGCGTGAAGGAAGCTCGCCGGAAGAACAATTTCTCGTGGCCAATATCCTCCCCGCAACAATTGATAAACGAAATACATTCAATAATACGAAATTACCTCTGGAACAGCGCAGGGATCTACGTATGCTTGGACCGAGTCTATGAAATACCAGCTATCTCATAGGTTTTGTAAACGACATTGCCGCCGCAAATTAACACAAATTATACTGCGAACACAGTTAGACTTCCATGTCGTTAGCCTTGTCGCGGAAAAAACTGAGCTGATCTTGATTATTAGGAATCCCATCCCGCTGGAGGTCAACATTAGGATGGGTAAAAGTATTTAATATTTTTTCCGCTTGGTAGTCTAAACAATAGTTTCTTAGATACCTCTAATGGCTTAGACTAGTTAAACAGAATATTCTAATTCTAGTGGGTGGGTTTGGAGAAGATAGTGGACCCATATTCATCACACGGTTAATTTTGTAAAAAAAAAAGACTGGAGTGTGTCGGTTTTAATACCCTGAAGATATTAAGTTTGTCACGATGTTTGTAGCATCCAAAAGAAAATATCAAGATTCTTTAGGTATATATGTATGTAAATGATCAGTGCGACGAGCGAAGCCGATTTAGCCATGTACGTCTATCTGCCTGTGTGTCTGTCCATCTGTATGTATTCGTACTAGCTCCTCAGTATTTGAGAATTCGATTTGATATTTTGTACCCGCCATTTCTCAACTAGAAGCTGTTCATCAACAACAATTATAGCATATATGTAGCTTCCAGCCAACAAATTGAACGATCTGAATAAAGTATTTGTATGAAAATCTTTTTCATTAGACAAGTCACCTTCACGAAATTTGGCATGGGTAATTGCGAGATTGTAGATCGGGTCACTATAGCATACAACTGCCATACAAAATGACCTATCAAAGTTCTTGTAAGAAATTTTTTGTCTTATGAGTGTTATTACATCGATACAACCGAATTTAAATTTTTTTTCTGGGTTTTCTATAAATTATCATTATTTACTTGACTAATTTTAAACCGACTTAAAATCACGATCATTGATATTTTTATTACAAAATCATTACAAATTTACGTACCCTAATTTAAAATCGGCTATTAGGGCAAATCTAAATACCAGTGAAGAACGTGAGCCTATTAAAAATTTTTTACCACAAGTTTTTTCAGAGAATAATGATGGTGCCAGCTACTTTCCCAAGTACATCTGAATCTTGATTATTCAACCAGTTGAGTTAAAAAGAGATCTTGGTCTATCAAGGAAAAGATCAGAACCCCTTGCTTCTCTTTAAAAACCCCAGAGACCAATGTATCAGTTTATGAAACAAGAGAAAACCATCTGATCCATTTCTTTTAAATTTCGGGATTCGAGAGCGAAATCAAATTTTAATCATAGCAGCTTTATTGTTTTTCAAAGTATTCTTCATTAAGAGCCATATACTTTTGCATAAGTTTGAACCAATTCACTACAGGTCAAATGAATGGTTTTTGAGGCAAAAAAACAATTTTTAAAGTGTACTATGTATTTCAAAAAAGGATAATGGCATTTTGTAATAAACATTTTGAAATGCCCAAAAATACAAAAATTAGAGTCAGGTGACAACCTGAGTAGTTTTTTTTTTTTTGGTTTGTTTTCTTTTCTGACATTTACCTTTATAGTGCCTAACATTTAATCCATTGTTTAACAAAATATTATAATTGTATGCAATTTTTATAAAATGGAAAATATTAATTCAGGTATATAAAAAAAATGTTATTAATAAGTTTCATAAAAATGTTGTTGTAAATTTTTTGTTGCATCAAAGTGTGTGGTATTTACTGTGGAGTTTTGGTTATTGGCCTCGTGTTTCTTGGAGTAGTACTTTGTTTATTGGGACGTATTTGTTGAACAATATACATATATGTGGTGAAAGGTAATGATGTGTACTTTCATGTGGTTGTAATTTCAACTGCAGCCAACTGCAGCCCAACTGCTCTAAATTATTTATATTTTCCTTTTAAGATTGCGTAAAAATTAAAAATATGGATATAGTTAAATTTTGGTTAGATAATAACCGAAATGCTACCATTGTTGTCAACTGGATTTTCAAGAAATTTAATAGAAGTGTTGATGACGAATGTATGGCATCAATCAAAAAGAAAATTAACAATTTTTGCGCAAATGCTACCCAAAAGTGGAACAAGAACCAAGGATGTACGAAGAGATTTGAGAACAACGAAAGTTTATGGCTATCAAATGTGACTGAATTTAAAATTTCTGAGAGTGATGTCGCAAACGAAAGAGGTCGCCCTCATGTTTGATACAGCGAGGGAAGTGCGGGGCAAAAACGAAAACTTGCTTCCGAAGTATCGTCCGTACAGGGTCACGATACCAAATTATTGGTTCATGCTGCTTCAAATTCAGCTTATGCATCAAAAGCAAATGATTTAAACTTTATTTTAAAGGAAGCAGCAACAAAGTCTTCTCAGTCGTGCCCAATATGTGGTAGAAATCCGGAGCAGTCATTTTTGTCGATTTTGTCAATAAAAGATTTAAGCTCATTAGTGTTTCAGCCAAAACCAAATTCATTAAAATATGGCATAAGCCCATTACACGCTTGGATTCGATGCCTAGAATTTTTTCTGAATCTTTCATATAGACTTCATATTAAAAAATGGCAAATTCGAAATGCTGAGGACAAATTACTAATGCAACAAAGAAAAAGTGAAATTCAACAACAATTCTGGGAGAAAATGGGTCTTCATGTCCATAAGCCGAAAAGTAAAGGAAGTGGATCAACAAACGACGGCAATACGGCGCGAAAAGCATTTTCAAATCTGGAATTATTTGCTTCAATAACAAACGTTAACATCGAGTTTTTAAATCACTTACAAGTCATACTAATTGCAATTTCTTGTAATTTTGAGTTAAGTGTCGAAAACTTGAAGAGTTTTTGTTATAGAATTGCCGAAATATATTTTCAATATTACGAATGGTACCCAATGTCAGCTACGTTGCATAAAATTTTAGTACATTCTTCACAAATAGTACAAGCCTCAATAGTGCCTCTTGGATGCGCTGAAGAAAGTGCTTCTGAGGCGAGAAACAAATTTTATAAAAAGGATCGCATTGAGCATGCACGAAAAGACTTTAGAGAACACAATATATCTGATATTTTTAACAGAGCCATGGATTCTTCTGACCCATTCTTATCCAGTATTTATCATTCAGCAACAAAAAATTAGCAACTTCCAAGAAAAGTTATTTCTCTTTTAAAGATTCCAGATGTTCCTGAATATCAATTGCCGACTACGTCAAATGTTATCGCAAATGAAATTTTTCTGATTCGAATGGGAGGCAGAGGATCCATCTCTTTTTAATATAGAGTTAGAAGTTGATGAAACAGGGGACAATTTTGAGTAAGAGTTATTCATAATATACTAACTTTTATAAAATTTAATGTTCTATTTTTAGTGGAATTAAATCTTGATGGCATTGGAAGCACAAATTAATTTGTAAGCCGATCACTAGCAAAAGAAGACTTATTTAATTTCATGGTTTTATGTTAATAATTTTATTAGTAAATAAATGTTATTTCTAGCAGAATGCTCCATTATCCAAGGACCGTGTTTTCTATTAACTCTCCCACCGCTAAGCTTTTCCGGTCAATGCAAGTGGACATTATAATAATTTTAACGTGGTAAACAATATATGTAGTTACTAGAAGTGGGCGTGGTTAGGGCGGATCGACTTGAGATTTTTATCGAAGAGTAAGATGCCCATCGTACTAAGTTTTGAAGCTCTAGCTGCTTCCTGTGATTTCTTGCCTCAAAACCCATTCATTTGACCCATAGTGCAATTGTACAAGCTTTTTGGAAGTCTGATTGCGATTCCTCCAAATCATGCGTTCTTAAGTTATTTTTTTCTAACGGGAATAAAATAACTTGGTTCTAAGTCAGGACTACGCGGTGGACGACTCATCAAAGTGATGCGTTGAGTGTTCAAAAATGCAATTGTTTCAGTCGTTGTTTGAGAGCACGCAATATCATAGTGAAGAGTGATCCGTGTGGTTGGAAGCGTTCCAACTATGCAGAACAGCTCTTTACTTGATTTCATAGATGTATTTCGAAGTACAGATATCGTAGTTTTTAACACTTCTCTCGACTAATCGACACGAATATTTTATTGTGTGATCAAAAAATTGTGTGGGGTCCACCGCGAACAAATGTTTTTTATAGTCAAATATTCATGCAATATTGAATGTACGATGGTCCCACTAATGCCTATAGTTGTATCTATCTCACGGTAAGTCACATAATAATCTGGCAATACTGATTTTGAAGAGCATACACGAAATCTGGAGTGATCTACGACCCCGATTAAATTCTCCATACTATTGATAAACATTCGTCCTTTAACATAACAAAAATTTAATTAAGATAATCGATGCACTGTTACTGAGTTAAAAGTTGTAAACAATGTAATGGAAATAAAATGTCCGTGATGATGGAAAAAATACAATACGTAGAAGATAGCTGGCTAATTATGTACATCGATCTTGAAATGGTAAATTTTTTTTTGGGACAACAAGAAAAATATACCAAATTCCCTCTTTCATGCGCTCATGGGATAGCCGAGTGAAAACAAAGCACTAAACTAAAAAAGAATGGTATGAATTTGATAAATGCCTAACCAGTAGCCAGAGACTACATTGTATTAGCGCCTCTTCTTATAAAGTTTTGTCTGAATGTCTGAGGAAAAAGTTTGTAAATGTTGTAAACGAGAATGACGAATGTTTTAAATATATCAGAAAAATATTTCCCAAAATTAGCAAAGAAAAAATTGAAGCTGATTTTTTGGAAGGTCCTCAAATCAAGGAACTAATAAAGGACCAACATTTTACTAACTGTATGACAGATAAGGGGAAATCTGCATGGATTGAATTTATTTGGGTTGGGCAAAATATCTTAGGGAACAAAAGGTCTCCAGGCTACCTTCTTCACATTGATCAAATCGTGAAATCATGTTGCACTTCCAGAGACTAGGATGCAACATGAGCATCAAGATGCACTCTCTCTTCAGCCATTTCGACCGCTTTCCAGAAAACTTAGTCGATTTACGCGTAGATTAATGAGAATCATGATATTGAAGAGAGATACCTGGGACATTGGAACACAAATCGAAAACATGGCTAATGATTCTACTCATGCAAGAAAGGCACATAAAATATTTATTCATGTTAATTAAAAGAAATATATTTTTATACCCTGATAGGGTAACTAGATGAATTTTGCTACGAAGTTTGTAACACCAGAAGGAAACGTCGGGGACTCTATAAAATATATGCATGATCAGCATGATGAGCTAGACAACGTAGCCAAGTCAGTCTGTCTGTCCGTCTGTCTCTCTGTCCATATACTATATATGGCATACAAACTCTCAGTTTTTGAGAGAGCGATCTGAAATTTTGTACCCGCCCTTTTCTCACCAAAAAGCTACCTATTTGTCAGATCCGTCAACACCGAGTCACTAAAGCATACAACTTTCATACAAACTGAACAATCGGAATCCAGTCTTTGTATGGAAAATTTTTTCATTTGACTAAAAGACCCATCACCTGTCTGTAGACTTCACACAGGAATAGAAACACATTTCGGTTTATCCACTTCAAAACTCATATGTTGAGAAAATGAGAAAAAATAGTAACACCCATCTGATGACAGGTATCTTTTAATGTTCGGAAGGCACTGGAATATGGAAAGCCTGTTAATTGTTGATCATATAATTTCGTAACAAGAAATAATTTTTATTTTATTACAACAGGTTTCAATGCTTTTAAAAAGTCACAGAAGCTTCCAGTCCGTTCCATTCAAAATTACCGGGTACATACCAAAAACTTGTATTCGAGCAAGAGTATTAGAAAAAAGATAATTAATCTAAATCAGCCTCTTATTCATGATTTGGCAAAGTAATACTATATCAAATGAGTTTTTGTCAAATGCATAAAAAGAGGTATAAGTAATATCATATTCTCACAGAAATATTATAGCCATGCTCTCAGCCTAAAACATGTTATTTTTTGTTCCTTGTGGCAGAAATTTAAATGAAGTCACTCAGTTTGGTTGGTGGATTTGTTTTTTCCCCCTATTTATACACGCGTATCCATATTGTCACGAAACGGAACTTGTTGTTGTCGTCGTTTGTTGAGAGTATAACACCTTAACACCTCACCTCTACTTGTTCTACACAATGCAAGTAGTTTCAGCTTCTTCTTCAGGCTCTCATTGTTCGCTCGTCTTGCGTAACTCCGTTGCAACGGTCGCGTCTGTGTTCTACTGTTTATCTTTGGCGTTTTATGCCGCTAAAGCTGCCGCTGTCAACACCTGCCGGCAGAATCGTTTCAACAAAACAAAAACAAATTCGCCTGCAGTCACGGTTGCAGAAGTTTTTTCAGTTATTTTAACTGGCCGTGTGGTGTTGCTGCTCGCTCGCTTGGCGCTGGCTTTGGCGTGTCTTATAGGTGTAATTAGGTGCGCAAGTTAAGCCCATGTGAGAAGTTAATTAAAAGTTTCCGTGTTGGTTCAGGACTTCCTTCTTGTTACTCCTTTGTTGGACTTTAAAAATTGAAAGCGTAAAATTCAATTGAAGGATGGGCTGTATGGTATACAAGGTGCGTTCCAAAGTAAACAGGACTTAAAAAAACAGAACACATGGTTTTTTCGACAAAATCAATTTATTTTATTCCTTCTGCTTCCATACAACTTTTTGCACGGTCCAAAATGATGGCGAACGACTGTTTTAGCTCCTTGGCCGGTATGTCCGCCAGTTTGCCGGCGTAAGCCTTTTGAATAGCCTCTACGTCTGCAAAACATTTTCCTTTCATGGGCAAATGCATTTGTCCGAAAAGGAAGAGTCGCACGAGGCCATATTAGGTAAACACGGGGAGTGTTTAATGGTTAAAATGTGATTTTTGCTCAAATAATCGGTCACAAGCGTCGATCGATGAGACGGCGCATTATCGTGCAACAAACGCCAACTTTCATCTTGGCGATATTCGGACCGATTCGACCCAAGGTCCTCCTCCAAGGAAGAATACCGCATTAATTCTTTGTGGGCAATAAATGCCCTGGGAACCATAAAAGCAAATCAGCATTATCTTTACTTTTGACTTCTCCATTTGCGATTTTTTGGATTTCGGCTCGTCCGGTGCCTTCCATTCAGCACTCCGACGTTTCGTTTCGGTATAATACATGCACTCTGCTATGGGATAGGCAATCATCGCTATAAACTTGCTTCATAACGTTTTTGTAAATGTTTTACAAATTTTGAAATTTAATGTTGGCTCTTTGTTCGAAGCTCATTTTCGCACCGATAACACAAACATACTGACACTTAAAACGCAATAACTTCACTTCCAATCAATGAAATGTCATGTCTCACTGGACAATCGATAAAAACAGCAGATTCCAACGCACAAGTCGACATATAGATGGCGCCACCAGGGGGTGCTAGATTCAAAAAGTCCTGTTTACTTTGGAAATCACCTTGTAGTTCAGCGAAATAAAAGGCAGCGGCTACGCTGGCTAGGTCATGCCGTTGAATGAACGAAAACTCTCCAGCTCTGAAAGTATTCGACGCAGTACCCGCCGGGGAAGCAGAGGAAAAGTAAGACCTCCACTTCATTGGAAGGACCAGGTGGAGAAGGACTTGGCTTCGCTTGGAATCACCAATTGGCGCCACGTAGGGAAATGAAGGAACGACTGGCGCGCTGTTGTTGACTCGGCTATAATCGCGTAAGCAGATAACTGTTTGTCGCGAGCAAGTGTTTTTGATTGGTACAAATTACTTAAAGAGGATCGAAAATAAAGGAATTAGTGCTCGAGAATCGACGATTAATGGTTAGAAATCTTACTGGCATCGTTGTAATATCAGAAGGATCAGTGAAAATACTTTGGGTGAAAAGTGAAAGCACGATTGGTTCCAAAATCAATCATTTTTGCTAAAAACAGCATCGCGTTAACGTCTATGAAACGATGCTTTTCGACTATCAGGCTGTCATGAAACGTATTATTACTGGATGAGTCTTGAATCTATGCGTACGATGCGGAAACGACGACCATCAATCGGCCCAAACCGAAAAAACACGTCAAAACTGGTCAAACATGAAAGTTATTTTGACAGTGTTCTTCGGTTATCGAGGTGCGATGCAGTTCGAATACCTTCCGACCGACCAAACTATCCACAAAGAATACTATTTGAGTGTTGTGGGTCGTTTGCGCGCAGCTACTCGTTATTGAAACCAAAAAAAAAGAGCACAGAAGATAAGCACTCTTTCAAACCGGACTTAATCATATCAATTATTGAAGCGTATTGCAAAAGAAAGAAAATTCGAACAATTTTATAATTTGTTTTTTTTTTTTTTAATTTATGCATTAAAGCAAATAAAGGATGTAACAAGTTTCCATTCGCATTCAAGTTGACAATTTATTTCAGAGAACTTAGTGTGGATCATAACTTGAGAGCTTTTTAAATATTTATAAATTTGATAAATGTTTGTTGTTGTAAAGTACATAAATGTGAATTGGCATTTTTGTCAGTTAAAAAGGATAACAATGATTTCACAAAACATACTCGTTTGCCGAAGTCTTTATTATCCTCTGCATGTGATTACAATTCATCCAAAATCACGAAGCTTTTGTTGTCACAATTGAATTATAATCCCGCAAAAATCTCACTTATCAAAACACAAATGAATGCGAAAATCCCAATAAACAACATTTTGATTTTCAAAAGCACAGCCAAACAGCAAACAACAATAAGTTTAATCACGTGGAATTACACAAGAAAGCAAAAACAAAACTATTAGTGTAAGCTCAACGACAACACACATATTCAAACACAAACAGAAACATAATGGAAATAGTAATATCTAATCTGAATTCACTTGCGAATTTCAAATTTTTGATGATTTCAAGCAAAGTAGAATAATTTGAAAAGAAAAACTATTTTGAAAAATATTTTCCTCATTAATTTGAGAACCAAAATAATAATAGAAGGCGCTTTCAAAAACATCCATCATAAGCAAGCTTAAAGATCGCAACATCTCCAAAACTCTCATGAACTGATTGAATAGATGCTTATGAGCAGGTGCATAATTTCATGGCTGGAAGTTTCAATGATGTGTCCTAAGAGATATATCTCCATTTCTCGAATAAATTGAGGGAAGTACATATATGGTATGACCTATGCAATTTCAGTTAGGGGAAATTCCCAAATGTAGGGTGGTTTCGAAGATAGGGGGTAAAAGATTGAGTGTAGCATTTGCCGTATGGCACGTAGCGCCGTCCTGCTGGAACCAAATGTTGTCCAAGTCTTCCTCTTCAATTTGCTTGAAGAAAAATTCGGTTAGCATTGCACGATATCGCTCACCATTGATGGTTACGGTTCCTTCTTCATTTTCGAAGAAAAATGGGCCGATGATTCCACCAGACCGAAATCCGCACCATACAGTGATTCGTGCTGGGTGCATTGGCTTCTCGACGATTATGTGCGGGTTTTCTGTGCCCCAAATGCGACAATTCTGCTTGTTAACGTAACCATCGAGGTGGAAATGAGCCTCGTCCGAAAAGATGATTTTTCGGTAAAATTGACCATCCTCGGTCAAATGATCTTCTGCCCAAACTGTAGAATAGTGAATAGCGACCTATTTCGTAAATTTTAGACTTTTTACTGAATATCTGTCACTTTCCGAATGGTTTTTTGACGTTTCCAATGTCGAAATATAGATAATTCAAATTTAAAACGTTAGGTGGCCCACCCTATATAAATTTGGTCCCCCATATTTTTTTCCTTCCAGAGAAAAGTGGGTCCAAGCTGCACAATCGAGTGGGAGGTGATGTCTTTTCTGCAAAATTAGATACCATAACCGCCTTCCGACACCCAGAACACTGCAGTATCTTCGAAGCAAAGGTCACAGCAATTACAGAAAGCTTCTTGTTTTGGAAAAGAGTGTATTCACAACAATATATACAGTTAGATTATGTATCTAAGTATGTACATATACAGAGAGCCAAGCAGCTTTGAAATCTCAAAATTAGCTTATGGTTTCAAGATAGTGAAAAAATTACTTGATCTTTTTGTGAATTCACGATAAAGCTATAATGGATTCGAAGACACAGTGCTATTCCTGAAAGCTGTGAAAATATGAATTAGTCAAAGCAGGCACCACCCTACAATTAGATGCCGATAAAGAGAGAATATATTATATATGCACTACTTGTAAATACTGGTACGATAAACTTGTTGTAGATATAGCTGAGTCTCGGTGAACTCAATTCCTATCTCACTGAACAATATCTCGGCAGTTGCCATTGAAAACTTTTTGCATTGATGAACTTCATCAGGAAAACATGGTTGTTCAGTGTGGGCATAATATAGTAAGGTGGTTTCAGTCTCGATCCTTAGGTGCCTTCTATACCATTACAACCTAATCTAGAAGAATTCAGTCCATTTTATCTGTACTACTTGTTTTTCTTTATGCAACTGCCAAAAGAACGCACAACTTAAACTAGCATACTTACGAGCTGTCAAACATTTTGTCATTCTGGCTGACTGGTTTCCAGCCAAACTCGGTTAACTTAATAAATTTCTGACCAACAATTACATATTATCTTAGTAATGCCCTTAAATGGAAGTGTTGGAACAATTGTAAGTCCAGCACGTCGCCGCCGATAACGAGGAACGTAAAATTGCATTCCTCTCCAACTAAAACTAGGGGGCGAAGGTGAATGCATGTAAATGCCGTTAAAATCTCATTTACACTACATTGATAGCAAAGCAACAACAGCAATGAAACGTGACAGAGGGTTTTCAATGGTCAATAGCGACATGCTAAGCTCCACGAAAGAACAATGTTACAAACCACAAGAGCACTACAATAGCTCAACTGCGAAAGGACGTGAGTTTAAGTGCGAATGCTACAACAAAATGGCTCTATTTTGCTATCATCCAAAGGCCGTTTGAGTGGAGTATTGCAGCCAAACACCACAGAACTTAGCAGGTGACCCCACAAAATATTGCAAAGAGTCGGACTATGATATATTTTTCGCATCGTTATGTTTGTATTTATGTCTAATGCTGTCACCAAGCACTGGATGGCAGCAATGTTGCACGTTTAACTGCCCTTGCACAATACTTGATGTTGCCGTGTCTGTTTTCGTGAGCTGATGCAGTCTGCCTAAGTCCCCGACCGAAGGAGGGATTTTTGTTTACAAACGCAACACCATAAAAAATGCTTCAACAACAACTTAGTTTGTTGAATAGGGCAAACAAATATTTTTTCATCGTTGTTGTTCCATCTCTCATCTGCCGCCTGTTGATCCGCTTATTGACAAATTCCTGAAGGGAAGACGATTGCTTCACTGTGTTTTCATCTTACTACAATAAAGAGCTCGATGTGAGAAAATTCTAGTACATATATAATATGTATATGTTTAGTAATAGCGAAACTAACAACATTTTTCCCTTTTAGTACTTATTAAGTACTTTCTTCGGAATATACTACAAGTTTATTGCATAAAGAACGAAAACGTAAAAATATCACAGTGAGGAAAGCAAATACATAAGTAAACATACTTATAATGAGGCGTCCTCACATAAACTGAAACACTCTCCTCTAAAAAATGCAAGACAGTCTGGAATTGTTATATATGTACATCGTATATAAAACTGAACCATGGCATCTCTTCTAGTGTAGCTAGGTCCCTCTCCTCCTTGTCTTTCCAACGGAGTAGAGGTCTTCCTCTTCCTCCGCTTCCCCCGACGGGTACTGCGTCGAATACTCTCGGAACTGAAGTGTTTTCAGCCATTCGCTGTCTTTCAACTTACTGAATTATGTCCATTTCGTCGAATACCTCGTACAGCTCGTCGTTCCATCGTTTGCGGTATTCGCCGTTTCCAATCCGTAAACGACCAAACATCTTCTTCAGAACCTTTCTCTCGAAAACTCCTAATGCCGACTAATCAGATGTTGCCATCGTCCACGCCTCTGCACCATATAGCAGGACGAGGATGATGAGTGACTTGTAGAATTTGGTCTATGTGTCAATCCTCTTTTCACGGGTATTTTCAAAAATTTGGCGCATGGTAAATATCTGTTCAGCTGTTGATTTTTCAGGCCTAAAGCCACAGTGATAAGATCCAATCAGTGGACGATGGCCTTTAATCTTTCACACAGTACGCTCGATAGAATCTTAAATGCGACGTTGAGGAGGTTTATCTCACGGTAGTTGGTGCAGATTGTGGAGTCTCTATTTTTGTGAATTGAAAATTCCAATAGTTGGGCATGGTTTCGTCCGACCATATTTTGCAGAGAAGCTGATGCATGCTCCTTATCAGTTTTTCGCCGGCATGTTGGAATAACTCGGTCGGCAATCCATCAGCCCCCGCCGCTTTGTTGATCATCTCCTGGTGTTATGCAGATGCTATAATCAAGGTATACAGACATTAAAAAACAATTCGCTGAGCCAATTGTAAGAAATGTTGTGCACAAATTCAGTATTCAACTTTTGACAAACCCATTGGAGAAGTGTTTCCCGTCCATAATTTAAGTATTATTTTGTGATAGACTCACTTCGTTTCATTACTTTCATTAAATTTTGCTTCGCATCTGTTAGAATTATTAAATTAGATATGTATGTGATATAGAGGAAAAGGTCGGCCAGCTTATCAGCAATCTTTGTACTCACGCAGTTTCGGCCGATTTTTCTTTTTTGTCTGCTAAAACACAATTTATTTAGAATAGTTCACCATATTCCATATAATTTCAATAAAAAATACGCATATTGACCAATATAAACGAAAAAGCGGATAGCCGGAAATCTCTATATTGGGCAGATTGGGGCTAGGTGAAGATCTCGACTGATAGCATTAACTTTTGGCATTACTCACGTGTATTCGAAAACATGTTTGAACGCATTTTTAGGAGCATAACTGCATTGGCCGATATATTCGGAAAACATACTATCTGAATTTTACTAAGATACCTCCGAAATGTTTACTATAAAGTGTTAACCGATTAATGTATACGATATATAGTCAACCGGAAGTTCAAAAATGTTTATATAAGCTATATGAAGGCTAAGGGAACTGTAACTCTATTTTACCCATATTTAATACAAAAGTACATTGTTATCTCAAAGATTGCTAGATATTTTCGACATAAAATCATTGACACTAGAGTCCCCATACGCGGTATCTGGGGCTCTATGTTCCGATTTCAGCACTTTTTTGAATAAGAGAGGTGTACAAAGCTTCAGAACTTTTGTACTTCTAAGCATATTTTTTATCATGATCGGCGCTTTGAAATCGACATAAAAGTAGAGGGATCCTGGATTAATATCCGATATGTTTACCATCAAATGAGATATGGCGAGTTCGCTTTAATTAATTTTTTAAGGTTTTTGATGCACTAATTTCGCTAAAGTATATCTGGCACATACGGTTATTTATACATAATACTAAATAAAATTGTTGGAATTCTAATTACTTTAAAGTGTAATAGTATAGACTAGTTGTACATGAATAAATAAAAATAAATGATTGAGTGTGTTTGGTGCCATTAAATATTCATATTTTTTACTTACTCACTCACTCACTACGAATTTCAAATAATATTTAAAGAATCCAATGTCGATAGTAAAACTATTAAAGCTAATCATAAATGCTAAAGAAGTGAATCTATTTTAACACCATAAAATAATTTTAGGACACAAGCGAAGCGCCTCACAATAATTTAATTACCAAATTACAAAAACTATTTTGGCATTAGCATTTTTTCACTAAGCGATGTATGAACATACATTAGGATGGGTAAAAAAAGAGTATATTTTTTGAGCTTCGCGCTCTGAAGTATTGTTTGGTAGACACCACTAAGATGACCTATCCAAGTATGAGCTCTTAATTGTAACGGAAAGGTACTCCATCTTACAGTTTTCTATTATTTTTTTTAATATCGGATAGAGAGTTTCATATCTTGCTTCCAGCCACTTGAAAAAAAATTTCGCTTGAAAGCTTTTGTAGAAAATTGAATGCTCTTCAAAAAAGTCCCGAACGATTTTTTCGTAAAATTAATCGTTTAAATAATATTGACGGTCGAAATTTGGTTTTTTGAAAAACAAAAGGTTTCTTAAGAAAAAAATATAAAACTGTAAGGTGAAAGACCTTGCCGTTACAATTAAGAGCTGACACTTAGCGAGACTTTCTTAGAGTACCATGCGAACTAAAACTTGATTTTTTTTTGGCCCACCCTAATGTAAATCTAAATAAGCAATTTAATGGACCATATAAAATTATTATAAGCACACAAAGTAATTAGACTAATAGCATATTTAGATACGTACATATGTTTACACGCACATTCAGAGTTGTTCGGTACGCAAGCAGGTATGTGAAATCGGTGGAAAAATGCTCGTACAATATTTATGCTAATTTCCCTATGAACTATAAAATTTAATTACTGAAATACTAATATACATACATATGTTAGGCTAGCATGCCGGAATATTTATTGAACAATTAACAGTATTTGCTCCACGTGTGCGCAAATTGAAATATCCTGGCCACAGCAATTAACACTTGGCACAACCGTAGTAGGGGCAGCGGACGAGCTCAGTCATCAGTTAAACAAGGTACATGTACTATTGGACACCAATATTTCATAAATGCCAAGCTACGTTCATGGAAGAGGTGGGAATGCAGACTAGATCCTCATTGAACCAATCCTGTAGTGACCATCAAAGATGAGCATCTGAGCATCCAGCTGAACCAAGAATCATGGGTCTACAGAGGGGAGATCAGAGACCAACAAGGCAATCTGGGATCACTGTAGTGAGGGACTTAGATCTTGTATGGTAATCAGGAACAATATTGATTTATTTTGTATTTCAGAGTTCCTGACCAGGACCAAATGTATTCCCCGGAACACAAAATAGGATACAAATGTAAGTGGGGAGGGACAGCCTAATCAAAGTAATACAGCTTCAGGACTGGAAAGCAGATCATCTGCGATAGACCAGTCCATCATAGACGCATACCACTGCAGCTACCATCTAAAGACGATCACCAACAGACGCAACTGTTCCTGGTGTTCAAGCAAATTCTCAGATCTTACTTATTACTTAGGCTCTTCAATAAATTGAGACGTACGTGGATCTGGGAGGAATATAAATGCAACCAGGCAAATCAGGCAAGCTTTAGGAACTTCTGTGAAAATGTCACCTCTACACCAGAAGCAGGTCCACGCTCTGGCCAGATACAAGACAGGACATATACGACCAGCGCGGAAGAAAGAGCTTCTGCGGGCGCATTTTCCGGAAACAATTCAAGAAGACCGATATCTACCCGTAGTCGAACACAAGCCAATTAGTTTAACTTCCTTTTTGCTAAAAAGTTTGGAAAAACAGAGATCATGAAAGCGCTGAAAATTACACTCCTGCATGTGAACCTGCAGAAGATCCTTTGACCGAGAATGGTCAATTTTACCGAAAAATCATCTTTTCGGACGAGGCTCATTTCCACCTCGATGGTTACGTTAACAAACAGAATTGTCGCATTTGGGGTACAGAAAACCCGCACATAATCGTCGAGAAGGCAATACACCCAGCACCAATGACTGTATGGTGCGGATTTAGATCTGGTGGAGTCATCGCCCATTTTTCTTCGAAAATGAAGAAGGAACCGCCGTAACCTTCAATGGTGAGCGATATCGCGCACTGTTAACCGAATTTTTCTTCAAGCAAATTGAAGAGGAAGACTTGGACAACATTTGGTTCCAGCAGGACGGCGCTACGTGCCATACGGCAAATGCTACACTCAATCTTTTACCCCCTATCTTCGAAAATCGCATAATCAGCAAAAGAGGCCTCCGAAGCTGCGATTTAACTCCGTTGGACTATTTTCTGTGGGGAGCTATTAAGGATAAATGTTACGCCAACCATCCAGAAACAATTCAAGACCTAAAGTACGAGATTCAAGCTGCTGTAGCTTCCATAAGGCCTGAAACCATCGAGAAAGTACTCCAAAATTGGGTGGATCGGATAAGCTACTGTAAATTCAGCAGTGGTGGTCATTTGTCCAAAATTGTTTTTCACAAATAAATTTCATAAAACAACCTTTTAAATAAATGTTAGACCTTTGAAAAAAAAAAGCC
Source organism: Bactrocera dorsalis (assembly GCF_023373825.1). Taxonomy (NCBI): domain Eukaryota; kingdom Metazoa; phylum Arthropoda; class Insecta; order Diptera; family Tephritidae; genus Bactrocera; species Bactrocera dorsalis. Next base: position 41,769,354 of record NC_064304.1, on the reverse strand, counting down.
GTTTTTTTATTGTCTTTTAAATTTAAAATTTTATATGGCCCACCCTGTACTACACCGAAGGATCGAAAACGTCGAAAGGAATTGGTTGAAGAGTCGTAGAACCACTCACCAAACCGTCGATACCTATGAGAAGTTTTCCCGAGCATTTTCAAACAGGAGGCTTTGCCATAAGTCGGTGCAAAGAGATAAACCTCCAACGCAACTATCACAACTATCAACCTCCCTTGGGGCAATGAATGAATGAATGATGATGGGGAATGCACTGCGACCTATTGTGCCCTCTCCTTACTCACGTTGACTCGCCTAGACCCAGCCCATTAACAAAGTCCAGTAGACTTCAAGGCGGTAGCGAGACAATGCGATCCCTATCCGGAAACAATACTCCAAGGGCCTTAGATCTGCGTCTACAGACTGCTGTGCAGTCAAACAGCAGATGCTCCGGAGTTTCAGGCTCCATGTCGCAGAAACGGCAGCTGGAGCAAGCTAATAGGCCCATGCTATGCAGATGCCTGTTTAGCTTGCAGTGACCAGTGTACTATGCGACTAGCAGCCTGAGTTTGTTCCTGGGGAGGTTTATTACAATTTTGAACCTTTTCAAGTTGTAACCTCCCATTAGCAGCATGGCGTGTCTCATAACATGAGCCTGTAGCCAATACTCCTCCCTGCCTACTCTTTCCTCTTTACGGAGCAGCTCCTTTATGGTGTGGGGACCCACCCCCGTAAGGGTTTCGGGTTCTACCATCTTGGTGGAGGCCGCGGAGCGGGCGAGCTCGTCCGCCAGTTCGTTGCCGGCTATACCTTTGTGACCAGGCACCCAGATCAGGTGTACCCGGTTTCTTTCCGCAAGGCTATTCAGCCTATCCCTACACTTCTAGAAGCGATTTGATCTCGTAAGAGGAGATCGCCTTTAGCGCCGCTTGACTATCGCTGAGAATGCCCATTCGCTCATTGCGATAGTTGCGATGGAGGTTTATTTCTATACACCGGCTTATGGCATAAACTTCTGCCTGGAAAATGCTCGGAAACTCACCCACAATCCCTGCGCCGATTCCCTCCGACATTTTCGATCCATCGGTGTACCACCTCATAGTACTGTTCCTCAACAACATCTCAAGGTTGGAGTCGTTCCAATCGTCTTTGTTGCCGAGGGTAACCTTAAACTTTTTCCTGAGGATAACCTTTTTAGTAGCACTATCCGTCGGGAGGAGGGCCAATGGGAAGTTGCCACTTATCCTTTCCATCCTGTGGGATGAGACTACCTTGCCTTTTCCCCACCCCTCTGCCGTGTATTTGCAGAAGGGTGTGTTTGGCTACCTGACCGATGACCAAATGAAGCGGTGTAAGTTCAAGAAGAACCTCCAGTGCTGCCGTTGGACAGGTGCGCATTGCGCCCGTCATGCAGACACAGGCCAGCCTCAGTAGCTTAGTCCTAACCGTTATCTGCGACGCCACTGAGGCCCCGGCTATCGCCCCATACGTGATTATCGGTCTCACTATCGTGGTGTACAACCATCTACCTATCCTTGGCTTACAGCCCCAGGACCTTCCGGCCAGCCGATTGCACACCATTAAAGCTTTTGTCGCCTTGGCCAAGGTCAGGTTTACGTGCTGCTTCCACCTCAAGGTGGAGTCTAGCGTCAACCCGAGGTATTTGACACTGTTGGTCATTCCTATCTCACAGCCCCCCAGTGAGAGAATCCTAAGACCGGGTAGGGTCCTGCGTCTCGTAAACGGGATTACTGACGTCTTGGAGTGGTTGATATTCAGTTCAACCTCCCTACACCACCCCATTCGCTAGATTGAAACCTCTTTGGATCAAGTCACAGAGTGTGTCTTCATATTTGCCTTTTGCCATAATTACATTGTCATCCGCATACCCTTGGCAGCGCAGGACCTCTATCCATCTACGCACTGGTGCCGCCACATTCCTTTTCTCCAGTGCCCTGGCTACACTCTTGTGGGATGTGTTATCAAAGGCACCTTCGATGTCCAGGAACGCGCAACGCATCACCTACCCATGCTCCAGTGAACTCTCTATTTCATAGGTCAGGTGGTACAGAGCAGTACTAGTGGATCTGCCCGCTCTGTAGGCATGCTGAGCCGGATGCAGCGGTGAACACTTCAGCGCCTTCGCCCTTATTTCCTGATCCACGATCTTCTCCATGGTTTTCAGTAGGAAAGACATTAGACTTATTGGCCTAAAAGATTTCGCCAACGAGTAGTCCTTCCTTCCTACCTTGGGTATGAAGATCACCTTCGCTGTCCTCCATACCTCAAGGATATACGCCATTGCGAGGCTCTCTCTCAGCAGCCGAACTAGGTAAGGCAGCAGAAACTGCTCCCCCTCCTATAACAGCGCCGGAAAGAGGCCATCCACTGCCGGAGACTTGAATCTTTCAAACGAGGCCATCGCCCACCGAATCGAGTCCGCCGTAAACAGCTGTTTGGCGATACTCCAATCCTCGCGGGATGGCCTGTGTTCGATCACGGGTGGACGGTGGTCCTCCCGAACTGTTTGCGGGAAGAGCGCCCGCAGGAGCTCCATGTCTCTGTCCTCCGCACTGGTCGTAAATGTCCCGTCGTCACGTTTGATGGCTATCTCTACGTCCTTCGTGTCCCTGGCCAGAGCTTTGTGCAGCCGAGCCGCTTCTGGCGTAGTGGCGACATTTTCGAAGAATCTCCTGAAGCTGGCCTGCTTTGCAGACCTAATCTCTTTATTGTACAAGGTGAGATAGCTCCGGTATTCTGCCCAGACCCCCGTACGTTTCGCTCTGTTAAACAGGCCCTTGAGGCAAACTCGGACTACTTGTCGGTTCTGTGACAGGGAGCCTAAAACTACAAAACAGCTGCTAATTTACTCCAGAGTAGTCTGTAAACTCAAGATAAAAGCCCTGGGATTAATGCTTTCAAACAAGGATCTATGCTTTCAAATAGGCATCACGACGCCTCACTAGCACCTAACAGTATATTGGAATTTATCAATAGGGGGAGGTGGGTCTTTGTGATTTAATAGAAGGCTCAATAGACCTAAGGTCGCGGGGCAATCCTCATCTATTTATCTTACCTTATCGGCGCCCACGCCCCGACAGAAGATAATGACAATATGATCAAAGATGAAAGCTGCCCCAGCCATGATGTCAAAATCTTGCGACAACGATCGGTAAGTTCAGCCTCCATGATGAAACAACCCCAAAGAGGTTGAGGCTGATCGACTTCGCAGGGTCTCAAAATATAGTTGCAAATTCCTGCATAAGAAACTTCATCAAGCTTCCTGGCTGTCTCCGGATCGAAAAAACACCAACCAGATCGATCATGTTGTGATAGACCAGGGATGAGCACATTTTTAGCCCGCAAAGTTAGCAAAGTGCGCACGGGGGCTAGATGAGGGGAATATCAGTTTACGGAGAGAAGGGCATAACAAGTTGCGAAAAAAATCAATTACATCCTCCGTAACTTAATGTTCATCGTAGAGTGGTTGCGGCAATACTGACATTGTACACAAATTAAAGAACGGAAGTTTACTTCATATCGGAATTGTTGGGTAATTATTTACATTGCGTTCTCATAAGATTCATTTGGTCATATGTGTTTGAAGAAACAGTGGTTCATAAACTGAAGTTATTATTGAAACTACTTTTTATAAGGAAGTTTAAAGAAATAACCTGGTTTGAAACTTTTTGCTTCGAAAATTATATATAAAATAAGAAGTAGGTTATCTGATTTAAATTTTGGTACTTGGTACAATAATGCGTGGAGCTATAGCAAATGAGATTAAACCAAATTTATATATTTTAAATGCTGATATAAAAACATATTAAAAAAAAAAGATTACTAAAATCAAATATTTATTATACTTTTTGTTATTTGTCTTACATTTTATAAACTTATAGTAGTTACAAAGAAACATAAAATTGTTAGGCAATTTTACAGTTATTACCCACAGTGCAACTTCCCATATATGCGTGCGCTCTCATTTGTAAACATGGTGTGAGAAAATACGTTGCTCTCATTTGTAAATATGTAGTGGTAAAATACGTTGCTCTCACGTCCCTCTTCATGTTTGCCCGCGATGATCCCCTCACCTAGCCCTCAAAATGTGCACTCGTGCCCACAAATTAATAAATTGTTTGGTTTTCGAGTAACTACGGGCAACTGCCTGTGGTCGACTGCCGTTTTCTTTATTATCTTTTTCTTAAATACAATATTTTGCTTAAGCCTAGATACAAATATTAATCTTACATTCTAGGAAGTATATCTACAATCCACTTGAGATAGGACATATGTAGGACATATGTTACAAGTGGAAAGAATCATCTTATAATCTATGAGTTATATTTTTGGACCACCTAAGGCGGACAGTATTAGGAAAGTACCATATGGGTTACATATTTATAACAGAAATACAATATGTTCATGTAACATGAACTAGTGGTATTAACTCCCCCACCTCTAAATTGAAGCGTCCCGATTCAAAGGGATATAGTACGTGAGACTATTGACTATTTTATCAATTTAAACAGTTCCATTTTAAAATCTTAATTTATATGTACAATTTATTTAAATTTGACTCCTAGATACATTTTATATTATCTTTGACTTATAATTATTTTTATAATAATTTTTTTGATTGAAAATTTCTTTTTCTTGCATGTTAATTTAAGATTTGATATTATCTTTATGTATTATTCTGTTTCTGTTTTGTATTTTAATTGTATTTCCTAAATCTTCTAATACTACTTGTCTTTTGTACTTGGGGTTCAATTTATTTCTTTCCCCATAAATTTTTTCATAAATAATATCTCCTTTTTTATAACTTTTCTGAAGCCTTTTCTTGTTATGATGCTCCAGCATTTTCTCTTGAGCATTTTGTAACACATTTTTCATATTATCATGAGGCTCTTTATTAAATAAAATGTTGCAAGGTTGTTTACCTGTTACAGAATAAATTGTTTTATTATACTGTTGAACTGCTCTCATAATTGATTCAAAATTACTAATTAAGTTGTGTTCTTGCTTTAAACATCTGGAGATTTCAATCAGTGTTGAATGAACTCTTTCTATTTGGCCATTACTTGTGCTGTGGCGTGGTGTACAATAATAAATTTGCACATTAATCCTTTCCATTAAAGACTTGAACTCTATCGTACTTAAGCCTGGTTCATTATCAATAACTATACTTTTAACATTTGGAAATGTTTGTAACAGTTCCAAAACTTTTTCTTCTAAATTTGATTTGTCTTCTATATATGTATTTTACGATTAGAAATTTGGAATATGAATCTATACATGTAAGAAATTTAAGCTTTTGTGCGAAAAAAATATCTATATGGAGTTGTTCTCCCTCTTTGTTTGGTATTGGTGCTTCTCCTATTGGAATTAGTTTCGGATGTCTTTCATATTTATTACTATTACATATGCTACAATTTTTTGCGTACTGTTTAAATTGTTTTATCATTAAAGGCCAATAATATTGCTGCCTAATTTGTGCCAAATTTTCCCTATAATTTGTATAATGTGTTTGCTCGATTATCGATCCTTGATCTTCTTTATTGCATATATCATTAGGGAATAGTTTAGTATATAGAAATTTTATCGTGGGAAATGTCTCCTTCAAAATGTTTTTTATTGCATATAGCACTTCAGGTGTGCAAAATATTCCTGTAACTACTTTTGGATTCATATATTCTTTGAAAATACCAATTATATTTTCTGGTCTGTCATATTCAATTAAAAAACGTTTATTATTAAAAGAAGAAATAGTCTCTGAGACAGTAATTCTTGCTCCATTATCGATTACTATCTGCTGCTTAAAATGATTCAAAGGTTTTTTTGTTTCATGAATTTGGTACTCATCGCTACTTTCTGCGGAATGTTGGGTTTCTATTAGTGATTCACTTGAGTCACTCGACTCACATGAACTAGTTAAATTATTTAATACTTGTCTCGATAATGCGTCAGCAACTACATTTGTTGTTCCCGGTTTATAAATAATTTTTGGAGAAAACTCCTCAATAAGAGCTCGCCATCTTTTCATTTTAACATTTGGATTTTTTTCGGACATTGCAAATGCTAATGGTTGATGATCCGTATGAATTTCTAAATTTTTTACTGCATAAAGATAATGGCGTAATGTCTTTAATGCCCAAACTATGGCGAATAATTCATTTTCATTTGTTGCGTAATTTTGTTCGGTGGTGTTTAATGTCTTTGAAATAAATGTTATTGGTCTTCCTTCTTGGGATAAGACTGCACCTGCAGTAACATTAGATGCGTCAGTAGTTAAAATTAATTTTTTCTCAAAGTTTGGTTGAGCTAATTCAACTTGTTCTTGTAACGCTCTTTTTAAGGTTTCACAAGCAACAATTCCTTCTTGATCAAGATTAATAATTGTTTTTTTGGACATATACTGCGATATTTTACCATTTTCTCCCTTTAAGTGTTTTGTTAGTGGTTTAGCTATTGTTGCATAATTTCCTATAAATTTTCTATAGTATCCCATTAATCCTAAAAATCCTCTAAGTTGTCGTAACGTCTTGGGATATGGGTAATTTTTTATTGTCTCTACTTTTTTGGGATCAGTTTTTATAACTTTATGGGATACAACGTATCCTAAAAATTCCACCTCGGTTTCTATAAATTTAGATTTTTCTATAGATATTTTCATATGGGCTTCTTCGAGGGTTTGTACTATATATTTCAAATGAGATATATGTTCCTTTAGAGTTTTTGAATATACTATTATGTCGTCAACATATACGTGACAAAATTTTCCTATAAATTCATGTAAAATATTATTCATTGCTCTCTGAAATATACTTGGAGCATTTTTAAGTCCACAAGGCATTCTAAGGTATTCATATTTTCCGTTATTTACAGAAAATGCTGTTTTTTCTATATCGTTTTCTTCCATCAATATCTGATGGAATCCAGACTCTAAATCTATTGTGGAAAAGTATTTTGATTCTCCCAAATTAAAAAGTATCACCTCGGGATTAGGCATTGGGTACCTGTCGGTTATTGTTTTTTCATTAATTTTTTTAAAGTCGATGACCAGTCTTAATTTCGGACTACCATCTTCATTTATTCCTTTTTTTGGAACGACCCAAACGGGAGAATTATACGGGCTTTTACTATGTCGTATAATCCCTTTTACGAGTAAACTTTCGATTTCCTTATTAACAAAATTATTTGCAGATATAGAATAAGGATATTGTTTGGACCATATAGGCTTGTCATCCTCAGTTCTAATTTCTGCTTTAATATCTGTTCTAAAAGGTAAATCCATGTTCACGTTTTGATGAGCTTTATTTATTATTTTAATCCTCTCATCAGTCTCTCTTAGCAATGGAATGTTGATATCTTTCCTTTCATTATTATTATAGTTATACGTATCAGCAACTTCGTTAAAATTTCAACATTATTTATTTTCAAAATGTTGTGAGCATTTGCTTCATTAATTTTTCTATCCTTAGTATCATTTTTGCTAATATTATTATTGACGGGTGCCTCCGGACTTTTTTGTCCCAAGGGGTTTAGTATAATTGAATCATTGGGAAAATTTATTTTCTCTGTTTTATTATTCCCATATATCAATTTTCTATTCGGAATATCAATTGTCGCTCCGATTTTATTTAGGAAATTAATTCCAATTAAAAGATCGCTCTCTAAATTGTTAATTTCATAAAAACGTTCCTGTATACCAAACAGATTGATATTATGAAAATATTTTATTATGGTCGAACCATGAATGGTTCTAACCTTCTTCTTAATTACTAAAAGGTTTTTATTATTATATATATATGAGCTGGTTGCTCCCGTATCTATGAGAATTCTAAAGATTTGCCCAGTTTTTGTATCGGTTTTAATAACATACGGCAAATCGGAATTTACCCTTAAAAAATGGTTCTCACCAATATTATTAATTCGTTGAATTTTTGGTTGAGGTTGTGTGCTTATTTGTGCACTTTCAATGGACCTTTTTGGTATATTTGTTAGCTGATAATTTGTCTGCCAATTATATCTGTTACTCCTCACGTGTGGTTGGTTTCTTTGATTGGGTTTATTTGTTAATTGGATTGATTGATCCACTTCCATAGGTTCTGGGTGATTGGCATACATTTGGTATGAATTATTATTTGTTTGGGGGTACCTTAAGTTATTCTGAAAATTCGAATATCTTCGGTTAGCTTGAGGCTGGTTTCGTGAACCAATTTCATGATTGTTTTTAGTAAATTGCAAAGCAAATTGCGATCGTATTTGATTTGAATGAAGTTCTTGTGCTTTAGCAAGAGCATTTGGCAAATCGGTAGGTGTTAATGTAAATAATATTTGGTTTAGAGGGTAATTTAAACCAGTTATAAAAGTTCTTAACGCGGTTTCTCGATTCTTGATATTTAATTGTTTTGTAATATCTGAATTGGTGCCGTGCGTCATTATAGTTTTATTTATTAGTAATGTCAATTTCTGATTGACTTCATTATAATAATCAATTAAGGATGTCGATCCTTGTCTCATAACGCTCATCTCTTGATCAATTACGTGAATTGGTCGTCTGTCGGCGTAAGCAAAATCTAATCTTGCAAATATTGCTTCTAAATTCAAAACTGTGCCATGATTAGTTAACATATCATTGGCATTACCTACAATCTTATTTCGGAGGATAGTTAGTGCTCCAAAATACCTTCTGCTACCTTCAATATATAGGCTCATCGAATTTTTTGCAGCTTCTCTCCAGCTGACATAAGATTTACCGGAAAATTCTGGCAAAGACTTTATTATGTCTAAATTTTCGTCACATGTTATGGAATCATTAATTCCTTGGGTTTCATACTCAGTTACGTGTGACGCATCTGTTAGAATTTTAATTCTATTACTCAACTGAGCTATCTCAGTTCTTAAGTTTGCGGTTTGTGTAGCTATTAATCTAGCTATATCGTCTACAGTAAAATTATTCACTGCCATTTTGAAAAATTATAAAATTATCTTGATCTCTTAAAAATTCTTTATTCCTATCGCCTCTTTTTTATAATTATTTTTCGGGTTTGCCCTTTTTTATATACTATATGTATTTGTGAGTTTCATGAAGCAAATTAATACTCACAATAAACAATTTGTATACTTAATTTAATTAATAAATACATATGTATAAGCCTTACTTACAACTAATTTTATGTTGTTGCTTCTACTGCTGCTGTTGTTACTGTTGCTATTGCTGCTGTTGCTGCTGTTACTACTGTTGCGGCTATTGTTGACTTTGCTGCTGCTGTTGCTTTTTAAGTCGAATTTTGGCGGTTGGTTGTGCAATGGTCGTCGTTGGCGGCCATGTGCGAGGTTTAAATGAAATCAGTTTGTTGGTGAAATTTCTGATTTACAGAATTTTTTTTATTTATTTGTTTTTAGGTAGATAGTTTATAGATCCACGCACTTTCTTCTATTTGTTTGAAATTTTCAAAAATTTTCACTTTCAGTTTTTGGTTTTTCAATACACATTTTAAAATCACTTTATTTGTGAAACTGTTGTAGTTTTTTGTTTCTCAATTTTATTTATTTTTTCAATTGTTGTAACGCGTACGTTAGCTTGTTTTTCGCTCGTAATCCTTATAGACGTGGCGCGTTCGATAGGCAGTTGGCAAACACTCGAATTTTTTTTTTTTCAATTGTGGCGCTGAGATTTTTTCTTATGTCTCTTGGTGATTTTTATTTTGCCGTTAATTGCTTAGTGCGTTTCGAGTAACACACTAGTATTTTTGTATTTCTTTTCTCGCGAATTCGCGATACTTGTTTGCGTTTTGTTTTTGGTCCGACAGGAGTTTTACGATTCTCCTGGCAGGATCGCCAATTAATAAATTGTTTGGTTTTCGAGTAACTACGGGCAACTGCCTGTGGTCGACTGCCGTTTTCTTTATTATCTTTTTCTTAAATACAATATTTTGCTTAAGCCTAGATACAAATATTAATCTTACATTCTAGGAAGTATATCTACAATCCACTTGAGATAGGACATATGTAGGACATATGTTACAAGTGGAAAGATTCATCTTACAATCTATGAGTTATATTTTTGGACCACCTAAGGCGGACAGTATTAGGAAAGTACCATATGGGTTACATATTTATAACAGAAATACAATATGTTCATGTAACATGAACTGGTGGTATTAACTCGCACGGGCAAAATGCCACTGAGGGCTAATATGCCCATCCCTGTGATAGACGGAAGACATGTCCACAGATCCTAGCATTGACTCGGACCACTATCTTATTATAACTAAGCCTCTGTGCAGCAAAAAACGTACGTCAATAAACATAAGGAAGGATTGGCGTCGAGAAGTTTCAGTCACAACAGCAGCCTACACTACTTAAGTCGTTAAACTTAATTGAAATGTGGAACGGCATTTCGAGCTCCTTATGTACAGCAGCAACCGAAACCATTGGTTTTCGGAAAATGCAAAAGAGGAGTGCCGTGTCGCATCGCAGAGAAAGCAGACTACTTACCTCATAATGTTACGATCGACCACAACACGTGCGGGGTGGGATAGATACTAAGAGTTGAAGAGGGAAGCAAGACGCATTTGCAAACAAAAAAAAGAGAGACCGAAATGTGTGTGTACGATAAACTTGCAAAACTGGCCGACAAGGATCATGCTCGAAATTTCTACGAAAAGATACGGTGAATAACAGAAGGTTTCAAAATCGAAACATACTCTTGCAGAACCCATAGAGATAATCTGTGACTGCTGCCCAGAGCATACTAAAATTAGGGAGGGAAAACTTCTCCAACCTGCTGAATGGCAGTGAAAGTATAACGCCAGGAGAAGGTGAACCCGATTTCCCAATCGATGAAGATGGAGCAGACGTTTCATTGCCCGACCATTAATAAGTTCGAATAGCAACAACAAGGTGGTGGGGGCCGATGGATTGCCGGCCGAGCTATTCAAACACGGCGGCGAAAATAAGGAGCATTCATCAGCTTCGGTGTAGAATATAGTCGGACTAAAGCATGCCCAATGATTGGAATTTAAGTGTGCTCTGCCCAATCCACAAAAAGGGAGGACCTACATTCTGCACCAACTACCGTGGAATAAGCCTTCTCAACATCGCTCGTGCTGGACGCAATAGTACCGACGTTGCCGAGATCAGTTGAGAGTCAATTCCGACGACAGCCGGTTCTACGCACCGGAATTGACTCGGATTTTATCCGACCAAGGGCTGTTCTTTCGGCGATCTAACCCCGTTTGGATCGGTGAGTACTAATTTGTGTTTGTCGTCACTGGAGCAACGCCTTGCAGCAGGGTTGCTCCGTATCCTCCTGACTCGTGCTGGCATTGAGTCCAACCCGGGCCCGGAGGAATTTTTCTGCTGCGTCTGCGCAAAAAGGCTCCATCCAAACTCCACCTCGGTCAGGTGTAATACATGCAATGGATGGAGCCATCTTAAGACCTGCTCAGGCCTTAAGACTCATAAGGAGTGGACCACGCGTTACGTGGCCCCAGGTTGCCTGCGCAATACTGCGATACAAGCCTCTACGGCTGTGCAATCTGCACATAGTTCGCGCGCCGCGCCGCCACTCAACCAGAGTGGTCAACAGAGGACCTCTACGGTCAGGAGCTCAAAAAGGCAACATAGCTCCCACTCTGACTTGTCCCCCCCAACCTTCATCCCGCTCCAATCCTCGTGCGAGAACCAATCAGCAACTCTTGGTCCCTCGCACAGTCTGTTCCCTGACACACGGAACCGTCATACGTCGGAATGTCACATCAGTTAAGTGCAATTCCTGTACTGGCTGGTGTCACTTCCCGACGTGTTCCGGCCTACGTTGTCCCATGCTGCAGGAGTCTGCCCCCGCAACTCACAACAGTGGCGTCGCCAACCCACACCCCAGTGCGACAACCGCCCCTGCGGGTTCTGCAGCTGCAACAAAGCTAATTGGGTCGGCTTCACAGAATTTACCGAGAGCACCTTCAACGCTCTACCCATTCCTACGGACGTATGCGTTGGCGAACGTCAATTCCGCAAGGTGATCGCAGCAGCTACCGCTCGCTTCATCCCGGCTGGAAGAATAGCGTAAATCCGCCTCAATCTCAATTTGGAGATTCGGCGTATGGTAAATCAACATAAGCGAACGAAATGGATAGAGCACCTGAAGTCCTGCAACCTCTCCACCGGTGTGAGTAAGCTTTGGGCTACTGTCAAAGCTTTGTCTAATCCGAAGAGACATGACGACCGAGTTGAAGTTCAATTCAATGGTCATGCCTCTTCGGACCCGAAGAAGTGCGCGAGCTATTTTAGCCGGCAGTTTACACTGCACCCTTCGGTAGACAAAGCCAAGAGATGTGTTAACCGACGGTTGCGCAAAATGCCAAACAACTGCGCGCCACTTACTTTCACCGAGGAGGACGTTCAGAGTGTCATCAACAAGGCAAAATCTTCCAAATCCATTGGCCCTGATGGAATCAACATGCTAATGTTAAAGCATCTAGGCTCGACGGGAGTAAAATATCTCACCAAGGTCCTCAACCTGTCGCTCACCACTCTTCAAATACCCGATGTGTGGAAAGTCGGAAGAGTGGTCCCACTACTGAAACCTGGGAAACCCGCCAACAAAGGGGAATCTTATCGTCCGATAACTCTCCTCTCCCCAGTAGTGAAGACACTTGAGACCTTGTTATTCCCGACCTTCACTCACCACCTGAGCCTAGCCAGCCACCAGGACGGATTCCGCAAAGTGCACAGCACCACCACAGCACTTAGCGTCATAAACGCCCGAATAGTTCGTGCCCTCAACCAGAAACCACCCTGCGAAAGAACGATCCTCGTAGCGTTGGACCTGTCAAAAGCTTTTGACACGGTCAATCACACAACGCTACTGCAGGACATCGAAAAAACCACTCTCCCTCCAGGGCTAAAGAGGTGGACCATGAACTATCTGAACGGTCGTCAGTAATCCGTACTATTTCGAGTTGAAACATCTAAACTGAGAAGATTTAAACAGGGGGTTCCGCAGGGTGGTGTCCTCTCCCCGTTACTATTTAACTTCTATATCTCGAAACGCAGTACGCAGATGACTGCACGATATTGACGTCGGGCAATGAAATCGATGGCATGTGTTCGAAAGTAAACAGCTACCTCTCCGACCTTTCTCGTTTCCTTACTGCACGAAATCTCCAACTTTCACCCACCAAATCCACAGCGACCATATTTACAAACTGGACGAAGGAGTATAGACTTGAACTTAATATTGCAGTCGATGGCGTCAAAATTCCGACTGTCAATAACCCTAAGATTTTAGGCGTAACCCTCCATAGTCTATGCTCCTTCTCTCCCCATACGACCGCGATTATCGCCAAGGTACAGAGCCGCAACACAATCCTCAAGTCGCTAGCCGGCAGCACATGGGGAAAAGACAAAAAAACGTTGCTGCCAACTTACAAGGCAATCGGCCGGCCGGTCCTCAACTACGCAGCACCAATATGGTCACCTGGATGCAGTGGTACGCAGATGAGGAAACTTCAGACCTGTCAGAATACAGCACTCCGGACCACGACGGGATGCCTCTTGATGTCTCCCATTGAAGCATAATGAACTCCTCTGCAGGCAGTTCCTGCTGGGACGTTTCCGTAGGAATCACCCTTGCAGCCATCTGCATGGAGCGGAACCGCCTCCCAAGAGCATCAAAAGGTCATTCCTCGACTACGTCGACGACATCGAACAGTACGCCGACCTGACTTCGGACGCAACAAACTTTCGACAGGCACTGACCGCCATTCACAGTGGAACCATCAACACCTTCACCGACTCCCTTCCCGTGAATGGCGTTCTTGGAGTCAAACCACCACCTATTGCAGACGAAGAGCTCCAGTTGTCGCGAGAAACGCGAGTGACCCTAGCGCAACTTCGTTCTGGATACTGTAGCAGGTTAAACTCCTACTTATCCAGAATCGACCCCGATATACCTAATGTATGTCCTGCATGCAATGAGTCTCCGCATGACACTGTCCACCTCTTTGCATGCCCCACAAACCCTACCCATCTAACACCTTCCTCCCTTTGGCCCGACCCCGTCGAAACAGCACGTTTCCTGGGCCTACCGTTAGATGACCTCGACGACAACACAAACAACACTTACCATCCTAATGCGGATTAGCAAACCGTTAAAACAACAACAAGATCAGTTGAGACCTAGTCGGCGGTAGCCAGGAGCAAGGCTCCTGCCGCATCATCAAAGGAGGTGGCAAAATAAGTTGATAAAGAAGTGGGACCTTCTTATGGCGAACCCAAAAAAGTGGAGGGGTGGTCATCCGTACCCCCCCTCAGTCATGGAGAGGGGGAAGGTGACCAATAAAATCAAGTTTGGCGAGGTCGGTCTGAATGTGACCGTACATCGCAAGTTAGGATCGAGGGTTGTTGTGCAGGGTGTGCACATCGAGATTCCGCACGAGGAGTTCATGGAAGAACTTTTCCGCCTGAACATGTGGGAGCTTTATCCATAGGCTAAACAAGCCGATATCAGGATGGTGAGTCGTCCCTGGAAGGTGGCGACTGATGGTACGACGAAGGTTGTCCTCGAATGAAAGGAAAACTAGATGTCCACCCTTTTGGAGGCAGGAAGGTGCTATGTTAAATGGTTTTCGTTCCGAGTGCGTCCAGATAGCGTTATTGCCGGTTGTTTGTGGTGTATAGACTTCAGGCCAAGTCCAATGTCTGCCGGAGGTGTGGTCAGGAGGGACACAGAGCTGCCGGCTGCAACAATGCCCCCCATTGTCGTAATTACGTCTTTAAGGGTAGGCCGGCTGGACATCTCATGATGTTGGCTGCTTGACTAGTTTATTGTGACGTGGCTTTTTTCAGCTTAATTGCCAAGGACACGGGTCATTCCCACAACAGCCGGTTCAACGCACTGGAATTTACCATGATTTTATTCGACAAAGGGCTGTTATTTCGGAGATCTAACCCCGTTTCGATTGGTAAGTCTTAGTTTAAGCTCGTCTTCACACGAGAATGGACTATATTCCAAAATTATGCATATTGAGTTTCGTAGAGATGAAGATGGAAATAAGGAGGGATGAAGGGACTCATGTACTTGCCTCGAAGTATGAAGCAATGCTCATAACACTAATTTCCACCTTTGCGAGCAGGTGGATGCCCTTAAAAGAGGTTGTTGGGAATCTTCATCTAACTGAGCAGAGCAATGGCGGAATTGAAAAATAAATGGTCGAGTTAAGTGATTTTAAATAATTACATGTTTCAGCAATAATACTGTTCACCGTCGATCGTCGCTATTTGTATGCTAATTGCTCCCTGAGCTAAACAGAGGACCAGTAACTCAGGATTCAATTTATTCTCTCAGAATTTGGTCGGTATATAGAAGTTTAGGTGAAATTAAATATTGGAAATCCACTGAGTTTAGACAATTTTCAGTTTTTTTTCTCTTCCAGGTGAAGCTTTTTTAAGAACATCTATGCGGATGTAAAGGACTCATAATGTTGGCAACGGAGGAATATTCATCATCTATATCTTTATCCGGATATTGTTACTATTTTGCTTGTGCGACATGGGCGCGTATATTGGATATTGACGCGAAGAAGATGATGACTTAGCTTTGATAATGATTATATCTGCAATTACTTACTTGCGATTAGCGCTATATAACAGAAAGCAACAATATTTGTTTCTTTATAATTAATTATTGCTCGTAAGCTTTCTTCAATAGAGTTGCTCAGAGAGTCAAGCTTGCTCCTTCGCCACCAGCTGATTTCCAGTTGAGTCAATCCTTTCTGACGCAATTCAATAATCTTAAATTCATTTCGTTTATGTCCAATGTTGTATCCGCTTTTTCCAACATGTGTGATCACTTTGGAATATTCGCAACAACTGAAGCCCTTACATCAGCTGCATCAACGAAGTATGAAAATATGTACGAGTATATTGAATAATAGACTAAGAAACAAGGATAAAATAAAAAAAAAATTACACGATGCTGTTGATGAAGCTCAAGAAAGTTAAAATACCTTTCTTAACAGTTTAAAGTGAAAAAACGAACTGTCCCTAAAAGTATGCAAAGTGCAACCAAAACCGTCAACTGTCAATGCTTTCATAAGAAGTGTAATGGAAGCCATAGCCTTAATGAGTACTTTCGTAAAAGTGTCTGTGGCTTTTCTTAGAAGTTTGTTATTTTGTTAAAAGTGATTAAATATTTGTGAAATATCTGAAGATAGCATCAGACATTCGCTCTTTATATCATTAATCTGATATCTGAGCCTCTGAACAAAATTGAACAAAATTAAACAAAATTTGGTGTCCTATGACGATGTTGTTGTCAGAGCTTGAGCTGTGTTCAATTCCACCAGTTCCCTAAGTACAAGATCCGATTCAAAATTATGTAAGGAGGAATACAATTTTTTTAATGAAGAGAGCTTCCACAGTCATAGCTCGACTACAAGCGACACAAATCGAAGTTTTAGGCATTCTGAATAGAGTATGAAAGACAACTTTACCATACGTGCGGACACTTACCTTTGTGAATGTAAGCAACCTCACACAGCAGAGCACCTTCGGCTTACAGTCGCGCATTGATGGATTTAAAAATTAAATACTGTAGTTTGTACCTCATCTGGAACAATATGAAATTTATTTTTTGCAATTGAAATTTGTTAATTTCAATTATACAGAACCTTTTCAATTGGTGTCCAAGAACTTTCTAGAGGTTAAGGTTCTTTTCATCGAGCTATCAAACCAACAGAAGATACCAAGGGAACAATGGTAAATGTAAATAGAATATTGAGTAAAGTGTCAGTCCACTTATTCCGAATGCTGCTTTACCTGAGGGTGCGCCAGGAAGTACTTTCAAGGAACTTGGATTGGATTCATATGTGGAACTATAACTATAATCGCTGTCAGATTCTATGGCTATCGACGCTCTGAATAAAAGGTAGTCCATTTTATGCACCTTCTTTTACATCTTTTTCATTATTAAGACTTTCTAGAACATTTTCAAGTTCTATTTGCTCAAAAACGTCATATGTATTTTCTTCGATTTTCCTCAATGAGAATACGATTTGTTTTGCAAGTCTACTCCTTGTCGTTTTCAATGAAATCTTGCAGTGCATGGATAGTAAAGCATTAACATTTCGCGAAAATACTCCTAGAATATTGATTTATACATGGTTTGGTACGTGTTTTAATAAAACCGCTACCGTCTTTGAGAGGCATGACTACCCCACTGTTTGGTAAATTATCATTTTCCCTCTCTTCTTCTCCATAGCTCTAAATGATTGGGTCGCTGAACATAACGATCTAAAATACCGGGTACTAAAAAGTCAGTCTAACTTGAAGAAAGATTCTAAAGTTTCGATCTGGGTTTAACATTCGAAAGCGCTCCTCAGGTCGAGAAGTAAATATAAATATTTTTTGCTTCCATAAATTGAAGCCCAATGCAGCAATATACTGCTCTTGTGCAGATATTTCTTTGCCTGATATAAATTTGTGGCCTATACAAATAAGCACAGTGCACAGGCTGCCGGCACTAAGCGTTATCCGTGGTTTCCGAACAATGTCAAGCGGTGCGGCTGAAGTAATAGCCAGTATGATGCCCATTGACCTCCAGGATGACGAATACGAGCGATGACGAATCAGAGCAGTCAATAGGAGCCAAAGAGACAGTGAAAAGCTTAATAATATGGCAGTAACTGTGTCAAACCTCACTTAAAAGACAGTAGACCCACATACTAATACCTAACACCCATTCATGGATAGACGAATGACATAGAGATCTGGATTTCTACCTAACTCCGCTAAGTGCCGCGCAGATTTGTAAGCAGAGAAAGAACCGCCAAGCCATTGTTGCGTTAACCACGGTCTAATAGAACGAGAACATTACTTTGGTGTGAGATCCCATCTCTTCCCAATTGCTTCTCTACAACAATATAACGCGACCGATGCCTTCCTCACTCTCTCCCTGATGTTTGGGTTTCATGAGAGCTTCCCATCCTGGAAAAGCTCCAAGTAATTCACTCTACCCAATGGATGAAGAATGGAGCCTTCCAACGAGGGGAGAGTAACATCAGGGATATTGTATCTCCTAGTAAATAAATCCAGCTAAGTTTTCTTTGATTTCGTGGCTAATCTATTTCTCTCTGCTCGCTTAGATACCATTGGATCGTAAGCGATGTTTAGGAATTTTCCTTTTACCAAAAGAGATATTTCCTTCGCGAAAGTCAACACCCGGTAGTCTCGTTCCTCAAGAATCCAGAGCAAAGGAGAAAGAACGCCATCCTATGGGGTGTCCCTTTTCTCTTTCCGAAATAACCGTGCACTTCCCCATATCGCCACAATCATTCTCTCGCGTAGGATACTATAGGTGATATAATATAGAATTTCTGCGGTCTCAAACACCGGAATGTGACCTAATTTGACGGAGTTTACTTTGTCTCACGCTGAAACTGTGCATGTATAACTCCGCCGAAAGGCTAAACGGCTTAAAATAGTTCATAGCCCGTGTGAGACGACACTCGTACAAAAAGACTCAGAAGGCTGTATAGCCTCCTTAGATCTCTCCACCTCTTAATCTAAGATTCTTTGTAAGAATACGTCTAAAGAGTTTGTCTCCTAAAGGATTGATGAGAGCCTTGCGAAGATTTTCCTAATCTCGTACTTATATATAACTAGTCCCGTTTAATTCACTTTCCAATCTGCTGTTCGAAGATATAAGTTCCGACAACTCAGGTGTTCACCAAAGAGATTTCCTCTTTTCTTTCATAGTTGTCAGAGCGCAAGAGCGGGCAGATCTCTATACGGATGTGAAAACCTCTACACACTCATCAATTACGCTGGTATATAACACTGACCCTCGATCTGGCGTGAAGGGAAGGGCTGAACGAGTTTCATGCAGTAAGGTCGGTCCCAATTCGTGTTTTCAAAATTCCTATATGATTTACAAAATCTGCTCTATCCGTTGACACACCTGAACAACTTGTCTATTTCATGGTGCCAACCCGTATTCTCACTGCTAAAAGGGGGCCCGAAGTTTCCTTTGACCTTCATAAAAACTGCGGATATATACTCGCTTCCTCTCCTCGTTAGAGATAGCCCCATCTTCCATCTATTTGTTCACCTAACGATTGTACATATCACTTAACCCTAGAACACACACCCAGAAAATACCACGTAAACACACACCCGGGATACGTTTGTACCCGGGACCTTATTTTGCGGTTTTTTTAATGCTTATTCAACCGATTTCTATGATTTTTTTCTTGAAATGTATATTTTAATATATAACAAGTATTTTGTCTTTTGTTTCATTCGAATATTCCTACTGGTTCCAGCGATATGGGCAAATAAAGTCAAGACATGCAACAGTGGATTTTTTATTATTATGCAGACTTACTGAGGAACAGCGAGAATCATATATACAATCTTTATTTGATGAAATTTGTGACGATGACGCTCCCTATGACTTTGACTCAGAAGATGAAGAAGAAATTCAAATCAATGACATTGAAATTGCTGATGACGATGCTGTAGTTTCGCAAAGTGCCGCAGAAGTATTAACTGATTATGTGGACTATGAGGATGATGAAGAAGAAGAAGTAGAAGAAAATAATGAATTACCTGCTAGTGCCGAAAAATTTGTTGCACGTGATGGTACTGAGTGGATGAAAGAACCAAATGTACGTCGTCAGGTACTCAGACAAAATATTATAAGAGAACGTGCTGGACCAGCTAGATGCACTGAAATGTTGTCAATAGAGCAAACATTCAAATGTTTCATGCACGTTGAAATGGCTGATATAATTATGCGCCACACAAATAAGTTAGCAAAAGAAACTTATAATGCTTACAACAATGCGCATCCAAACACAACTCCTAAGTCATGCACGCCTGTGTGAATAACAGAGCTGTATGCATTTTTTGGCATACTTATTATGACGGGTGCGAACCATAGCAATGGAGAACATGTTCGAGATTTATGGAGCGTCAAAAACTATCCTTTATATTGCGCCACAGTGGGAGTCAACCGTTTCTGTTCGATATTGCGGTTCCTAAGATTTGACGATAAAAACACTCGTGCAACACGCTTACTAACTGATAAAGCAGCACCGATCAGTGAGTTGTGGACGATGATGAACAATAATCTTGCAAATTACAAGCCCAGCTCATGCTTGACGATTGATGAACAATTATTTCCTTACCGTGGACGCGCACGGTTTACGCAGTACATACCGTCAAAACCTGCTAAATGTGGTGTCAAGGTTTGGTGGATTTGCGATGCCACAAATGCATATCCACTGCATGGACAAATATGTATATACTGGCCAAGCAGAAACTGGTAGGGAAACGAACCAAGGCGAACGAGTGGTGAAGGATTTGTCTGCCAAATACCAAGGAAGTGGCCGAAACATTACAATGGACAATTTGTTTACGTCCTTGCCAGTTGCAGAACTGCTTCTCACCTGGAAACTCACGATCGTTGGAACTTTGCGCAAAAACAAATCATATATTCCTCAAGAAATGAAGCAGAACAAAAACAGGACAATTGGTTCAACGGCATTTGGCTTCAAAAATAATGTGACAATGTGCTCTTATGTTCCCAAAAAAAAATAAAGCAGTAATTTTGCTTTCGACCATGCATAATAATGCTGAAATAGCTGACAGTGGGAAACCTGAAATAATTGAATATTATAATCGTACCAAAGGTGGTGTTGATCGAATGGACCAAATGTTTGCGGAATATCCAACACAAAGACAAACAAAACGATGGTCACTAGCGATGTTCTTCAACATATTGGACATTACAGCTCTTGCAGTCTACAATGTCTACGATTTGAATAACCCTATGTTGCCTTGGAGAGCAAACAACAAGCGTAAGCAGATCCTGCGCAGCTTGGCTGAAGCATTGTGTATGCCCATTAATGTAGCCAGAGCCATAAATCGTCAAGTGACGCGAAATTTTTCGACTAAAATTGCTATTGAAGCATATTTCAACCGACCGGTGGAATCAATGGTGTCAACAGCAGCATCAACATCTGCCGCAGCGCGCACGCCAAAACCTGTGTCCGCATCTTGCTATTTATGTTTCGCACAAGAGGAAAAACGCCGTAGAAAAACCAGAAAGCTGTGCGCCAAATGTAAGAAGACAATGTGTCTTGAACATTCGGTCACATCAACAAATTTCTCTATTTGCCATGATTTTCCTTAGATATAAGATGCATTTTCATCCCCGCAAAACTAATACGGCTGTGTAAACTGACGTTGAGCAACACGAAAAGCTCCGTCAGGATCGGGAAGGACCTCTCCGAGCCGTTCGATACCAAACGAGGTTTCAGACAAGGCGACTCCCTATCGTGCGACTTTTTCAATCTGCTGCTGGAGAAAATTATTAGAGCTGCAGAACTGAATCGAGCAGGTACAATCTTTTATAAGAGTGTACAGCTGCTGGCGTATGCCGATGATATTGATATCATCGGTCTCAACACCCGCGCCGTTAGTTCTGCTTTCTCCAGACTGAACAAGGAAGCAACGCAAGTGGGTCTGGCAGTGAACGAGGGCAAGACGAAATATCTCCTGTCATCAAACAAACAGTCGTCGCACTCGCGACTTGGCACTCACGTCACTGTTGACAGTCATAACTTTGAAGTTGTAGATAATTTCGTCTATTTAGGAACCAGTATTAACACCACCAACAATGTCAGCCTAGAAATCCAACGCAGGATTACTCTTGCCAACAGGTGCTACTTCGGACTGAGTAGGCAATTGAAAAGTAAAGTCCTCTCTCGACGAACAAAAACCAAACTCTATAAGTCGCTCATAATTCCCGTCCTGCTATATGGTGCAGAGGCTTGGACGATGACAACAACCGATGAGTCGACGTTGCGAGTTTTCGAGAGAAAAGTTCTGCGGAAGATTTATGGTCCTTTGCGCGTTGGCCACGGCGAATACCGCATCCGATGGAACGATGAGCTGTACGAGATATACGACGACATTGACATAGTTCAGCGAATTAAAAGACAGCGGCTACGCTGGCTAGGTCATGTTGTCCGGATGGATGAAAACACTCCAGCTCTGAAAGTATTCGACGCAGTACCCGCCGCGGGAAGCAGAGGAAGAGGAAGACCTCCACTCCGGTGGAAGGACCAAGTGGAGAAGGACCTGGCCTCGCTTGGAATATCCAATTGGCGCCACGTAGCGAAGAGAAGAAACGATTGGCGCGCTGTTGTTGACTCGGCTATAATCGCGTAAGCGGTGTCTACGCCAGTGAAGAAGAAGAAGATGCATTTTCATAATTTTTATAATAAAAGTCAATAACATAATGTGTGAAATGAATATTTTTAATTTTTCAAATAAAAAAATAATATAAAAAATGTTTTTTTTTATTATTATGAGGATTTTTACTATTGGGGTACAAACGTATCCCGGGTGTGTGTTTACGTATATAATGTGTTTGGTAGGCTGTAGCTCCTGAACCAATGGTCCGATCTGTATCTGTGCGGTATAGAGGTATAGCGGTTCAAAAGTTACAACACTTCAAAGTTAAAAGTGGATGCATTTGTACCCGGGTGTGTGTTCTAGGGTTAATGTAGCAAAATTCATCAGCCACCCTGTACATAAATAAATGCTGTCCAAATAATTCCTCAGAAATTCGTCTGCTCATAACAAAGCGAAAAAGAAAATAAATGCTGTCCAGTTCATTCCTCCAAACATTACATGTTTCAGCAACAATACTGTTCACCGTCGATCGATTTGTGACTATAAAAGGATGTCTAACAATAAAAGAAAATACTTGATTTCATTGCTGGGTAAAAAATCATGTTCAGGCTATCGTAAATATCCATTGAACAATTCTTGTCCAGAGCCCGATATCCACAAAACTCCACTATCGCTTTGTGAACCATAAGCACCAATGAATTCACTTAGCTTGGAAAATCTTCAGAAATTCCTTTCCACGTGACAAGGACTGGCGAATAAATAAATGCTCTCCAAATAATTCCTCAGAAATCAGAAAACAGAAAAAAAAAAATAAATATTGACCAGCTCATTCCTCCAAACATTACATGTTTCAGCAATAATACTGTTCACCGTCGATCGTTTTATTTTGAATGTTGTAGAGAAGATATGCTGAGTGCTCCATGACCATCAGCAATACGGCTCACTTATGCCGAGATCATTTAGCCTTAGGCAAACAAAGGATTATTCAAAGAATTTCACGAGCTAAAAAGCTGAAATTAAAAGCTAAAGGAAACGTGTGGTCACTTTGCAGCGATCGCAACGACTGAAGCTCTAGCATCATAAGCATCGCTTAAGTACGAAAATATGTAACTAATCGACAAATTCCCAAGATTAAAAAAAAATATGACAAAAATTTAAATAACGGTTTTTTGCAGATTAAAGTAAATATTTCATGTTACCCCTTATGTGCTTTATTTTCAGAATTATTTTATTTATTTGAATTTGAATTTTAAAAATGAATAGCACAAATAAAACTATTTTGAAGAAAATACTGTGCTTTATAAACATATATGAAAGTATATGACTTATTTATGATAGATTTGTGAAAAAACGTGGTGTGCTATGGACCATATTTTTAGTATATCGAGCAACTCATACTTTCACCTACATTTCTTATATGTTGCATACTTTTAGGGTATTTTTTGCGCTGATCACTTACTCACTCACTCACTTTGGAACTTATATTTATTAAGAGTTAAGTTTTTCCCTTTTTAGTCTGTTTGGTGTGCACGATGGGTAGAGAAAATCATTGGTCCATATTTCATCCAAAATTAAGCCGACCATAATATTATAGTCAATGGGGAACGGTATAGAGCCATGACTAATAACTTGTCCGTGTTAGATGACATGGAACCCATTATCTCATGTCGTCGCGATCTTAGTCTGAAAGGTCGTGCAGTTTAGCACCTCTGGACTAATTCTTGTTAGTTTATGTGAAGTCGCTTGTGTAAGCGAATAAGGCCGGGACGATTGCTCTGGAAGAGAATATTCGGCGCATTATTGCTGAAGCCGGCGAAAATTGAGCTTGTCGGCTTTAAGCTCACTTAAAGTTTAGCGAGATACATATCTATGCATCGATCTTCCTTTCACGGGTAATAAAAATCTGATCGAAGTAGATTTTCCAGATCTAAAGCCACACTGATAAGATCCAATCAGTTTGAAGACATTGGACTTCACTACGAAGACCTTACATGCGATATTAAGGAGGCTTATACCATGGTCTGGCATTTCGAATTTTAGTATAGCGTCCTAGCTAATGTTCTATAAGTCGGGGCCTAAAATGGATCCTTGCGCTGTACTTCACGTGACCGCTGTCTGTCGTGTTCCCTCTCTAGTTTGGTACAACAGTTTTCTTTTACTACGGTGTCTCTGGTAGTCAGGAATTTAAAGTTCTTTTCGAGAAGGCGTTTCGGACATCCAAAGTTGCCAGCAACACTATATTTTGTGCGCTTATAGATTTTTAATGACGCATTAGCTCCTAGCCGAGTCTAAATCCGTTTTGTCTAAGGAATAGTCCTCCAGCTTCGTTGACAGCACCTTCTCGTCTGGGTTTAAGTAGCCTTTCATAGAGCTTTCCTGCTGTGTCAAGCATGCATAGTGGACGGTATGCTAATGGCAAGTTGGGATCTCCTTTTCGTTTGTTGATTAGCACAAGCCGTTGCTTTTCTAGCGTTCAGGGAATATTCCGGCTTCGAAGCAGACGTTGTACATGTTCAATACTACTGCCGGTTGCTCTGCAGCGATTATTTTCAGAATTTGCTGGGATCCCGTCCAGGCCGGGTGATTTATTTAGCTTCAGCTTTCCAGTGGCTAGTTGCAACTTTTCGATGGTAAACTGGGGATTGGCGGAAATCGTAGAGTCTGTTCTGAATGACTAGCCATTTTTTAGTGTGTGATCCATTTTGACTGCAGTTAAGTCAGGAGGCTTTGCTCGACCGCCGAGGCATAGGCATGTGCGTCTAAGTTGGGCGATATTTTCTTTAAGTTTGCTGTGGAAAGCATGGACAATTTTTCTTGCAATTACTGGGGAGCTGCTGGATGGGTTCTAGTTGTCTAATGCAGAGATTAATCTCAAAATATTTAATTTCGAAATGTTGCACTTTCGTGTTCCAGTATTTTTCTTGTGCTAGTTAGCGTTTGTTCCGGTGTCGATCGTAAAAGAAATGTACTGATGATCGCTGCCAGTGTAATGCTCTAGAACTTTCCATTTCTTTATTTAGCCTGCTATGCGTTTTGATGATAAGGTAATGTCTGGTGTGGTTTCCTCGCATCCCGGTCTTCTAAACGTTGTTGAATTTCCCATATTGAACGCTATTAGGCCAATCCACGCAGCCATTTTTAGAATCATTCACCAGAGTAGGACTGAGTTTTCCTCCCACCACGAATCCCACATCGAATCTGCCCTTCTTTATAAGGCCGTTCATCGTCTTTACTTTTACGATGACATCAACCAGCTGGGCAGCAGCACCTTCCCAATTTAGGGCCCAACATTCCAAGTGCATGGCCTTAGATCATAGTCCTTATTTACTTTGCTATAGAAGTCATCAAAAGTGGGGTATTACTAATACATAATTTATAAAGTCAAGCATAAGTTACATAATTCTTATACCAGGGTCTAGTGTTGACAGGATTTTATCCATTTTTGTGACCGATGTTTTCGGTGAAAAGAAAGTGATCACACATGCGGTATCTAGGACCTAACAGTTCAGCCACGATTTCCACGCTAGATGGGATATCATGTTTCATATCGCTTAGTCTCAAGAACCGGAACAAGTTTTTTAAGTAGTTCGAACCACTCAACCGATATTTTAGAGTGTGGATCAGCTCTGATTATACCCACTCGAAGGTAAGCTCTGGCGACAACTTTTGGGCACTACTGGAACTATTACATGATTAACACTTGAAGCTTTTTTAGCAGTGACCAACGGCCTTTCGACAAATAACTACTTCTAAAAGTAAAACTTCTCATAAGAATCTGAGGCACAGTGACGGCCAAAATCATAAACAGCTAATCGAATATTTGAAAATAGCTAAAATGAATCTGCAAGCCTGACTAAATACTCCAGATGTCGTACAAGGTTGTGTGAGTGCACAAAAGCATTTTCTGAGGTACATATGTAAAGCGGCGTCTTTATGTAAATTCTACAAAATATTTACAATCAAATGTATTAATATGTATGTTAACTTATGCAAAGAAATTTCCACAAAAGAACAGCCGTTTCAATGAAAATTGTTTGTGCTGCATATCCTTGCACTTTGCTATTACTACTTCCGTAAGATTTCACCTTACAAACAACGCCGGCAGCGGCGATGGGCTCATCCAATAAATTCCCACTGGCGCATTACGCAAGTGTGCTCGTAATAATAGTCTCGGTTCGGAGAGTCTGCACGGCTTTTGTTATTGTTGCACCTTTTGTGTTTTGGCAATTCGGTTCAGGTCGATTATTTTTGTTACGCCAAGTTGTTTATGTTGTCCTTATGTTTGTGTTGCCACCTAGTACTATTTGTTTTTGCCATAAGGAAACCATTTGCAATGGCTCCAATTGTTACAATGCCTTGCTTATTCGCTCGCTTCGTTAACATTCAAATCACACACTTTCGCCTTTTTCTTCGTTTGATCCTTAGGAATGTAAATTGGCTTACTCTTCATATTTATATTTGGCCCAGGGAGTCTTTAATTTGTAACCAACAACTTCAAGACGATTGTTGCTGATGAAGACACTGATAGAAACGCATATTATGAAAGTAGAAGACGCCTTAAAGGTCCGCTGCACGGTGGGCACAAATCTGGTCAATCAATTACATTTTCAATTCATAAGCTCTCTGTAACGAAAAACTTTCTTCTACTACATAGAAAAGCTTTTGGGCCTTTAGTGAGATCGACAAGTGAAAAATCTCTCTTCTCAAATTGTCTTCAATTGTCGAACTAACTTTTACAAAGTTACTGTCAAAATTTCATGACATTTCCCAGATCCCATCCCATCCCGCAGGATGAGGCTGACAGATCGAGAAGACTGCAAGAAATGTCTAAAGCAGGGAAAGAATGGAGTATCTTTTGTGCACTTGTTCCGCATTGGCAAGATTACGCTGTAAGCATCTGACGTCCCCTTAGCATGATACACTGGATGAGGTATCGGTAGTGAGACCGCAAAGTCTGTTAAAATTCGCGTCAACATGTTGCGAGAGTAAAAAAACTGTCTACTGGAATAACTTCATTATTTTAAAGCTTTGCAAGTGTTTTCTTTATTAAAAGATTAGGAAAGTGATTTCATCTTTGACGGTATTTGTTCATATTTGTATACACTATATCCATGGAAGCCAGCAAACTTTTCCCTTCTGGCACCAACTACCGCATTTTACCGAAATCTACTGGCGAAGCTGTGTAGATTTTCAGTTGCTTAGACACTGTGCTTTTATCGCTCACACTAACAACTTGGCAGCTTTCGCAAATCCAGGAACCCTTTCATACACATAGTAACAATTGTTTTATAGCCAAATTTCATTCAGATACTGACACCTTCGGTATTTTATTTCGAAATGGGCGAAGTGTAGAAAATGGCCATACACTTCTGCTTGCCTATGCAATCGCATGCCAATTTCATCAATAAATTTACGGCCAAACTTTCATACTCATACATATGTATGTTTGTATGTATTTATGCAGACGTATACTCGCTTTCATGATACAACCTCTTTCTCATGGTTTTGTTTTCTTATGGATGGCAATTCTACTGGATGCACCACTCGCAGAAAGTTTGAAGAAGCTCTAGAGCGTATTCGAGACCTATTTGGTATATGACATCTGATCCACCGATATTAAGGATAAGGATCCACGCTCAATAAGTATGAAATTGAAAATTGTTTAAAGAAGACCGAAGTAGATAACTCAATTTACAGACTGTTCAAACTTGGCCCGGACTAGTCTATTGGAACTGACGCATAAATGGATATTACTAAATTTCTAAGTTTTATGTATAAATAGGTTATTAATTTGTTGAATCCAATAGAATTATTGCTGTCGAATTATTATAAAGTTTTTGGGGAGAATATTTTGCTAATGCTATTTTTGCGAATTTGCAATGCTAAGAGGCCAGTGACATAAACTATTCAGAGAGAATAGTTAGAACCAAACGGTTTTGCTTTTGACAGTCGCAAAACCCGACAAAATTGAAAATTACAAACTTCAGCGATGGTACTCGTACTCAAAATTGATTTTTTTTGGTACCTAAATAACCGCTCTACAATGAACTGATTAAATGAATGACCTTCAGGCCACTATATTGCCACACAATTTATTCGCGAAACTCTCCATTATTCTCGAGATTGCAAGTGGTTTTTTTTAATGCGTGAACGGAATTCTTGGAAATATTTTTTATGGATTCAGGACAACATGGTATGTATTTAATATTAATAATATAAAATTTAATTTAGTTAATTTATTATTATGTTTTTTTTCGAGAAAACAAGGAATCATTAAAAAAACTAAATTTTTTTTTCATTTTTTAGAAACAAGTGTTTTTGTTATAGTGTTGGGCGAGGTCGAGCTATGATTTTTTTTCCTTAGTAAACTACAGGGTTTCTACCTAACATATCAGCTTAAACATTTTCCCCGCCTCCCCCACCCCCCCCTGTAAAAAACGTGTTGAAAAAAGTTGATCGGTTGCAGAAATGAGACTGCGCTTTATTTATTTTTTTTTAATTGAATACTGAAATCCGACCAATTCGAATTCGATTTTTGCATGAAACTGTCAATGTCACAAAAGAAGAGATATTATACGTAGAGAATCAGGCAAAACAATTGCTGGTGACCAAAATACCCAATCCAATACGAGATACTTTCGTGCGACATACATACATTGCTTCCAACAATGGTTGACGCAAAAGTTTGCAATTCGGGTACCGATACCACTTCTACCATGAGATGTTACATATGCGGGAAAACGTCAAAAAGTTTCAATAACTTTGAAGGTACTAATGAGGAAGATCCCAAGTCATTAAAATTTGGTTTGTCAATTTTCCATGCTAGAATCCGTTCATTTGAAACCATATTACACCTTGCTTATAAACTACCTTTGAAGAAATGGCAAGTCCGAACCATAGAAGAGAAAAAACTTGTGAAAGAAAATAAGGAAAGAATCCAAAAAGCATACAGGGAAGGGACTGGACTATTAATAGACATGCCAAAAGCTGGTTTCGAAAATTGTAATTCGGGTAACACATCTCGAAGATTCTTCAGCGATCCAGATTTAGCTACTGAAATTACAAAAAGAATTACAAAAAAAGATTTCATAATCAAACTTAAGGTCATTCTAGAAGCAATGTCATCTGGCCATAAAATTGATGTAATGAAATTTCAAATATTTTGCAAAGATACAGCAAAAATGTACGTTGAGAACTACTCCTGGCATCCAATGACGCCACTCTTCATAAAATACTTGCACATGGCCCAACAATCATAAAATACGCTATCTTACCTATCGGTCAGCTATTAGAAGAGGCAGCGGAGGCTCGAAACAAGCATTATCGTCTATATCGACAAGACTTTGCAAGAAAATGTTCACGGGTTCAGTGCAACCAAGATGTTTTAAACAGGCTTCTTCTCACATCTGATCCATTTTTAAGTTGCCAGCGAAAACGTCAAAGAAGTAAAAGCCAACCCTTCTTGAGTGAAACTATAAAGCTCTTTGAGTCTCAGGAACCAGAGGTCCACGTCGACACTGAAATGGGTTGCCTGAACATTCTGATGTTCTGTATGCAAAATTTCCGCATTTGGGACGAGGAGCAATCTGAAGATTCAAGAGCTGTCATTTCATCCTGAAAAAAAACGTGTTCGTGTGACTTGTGGGTCGGTGAAATCATCGGCCCATATTTCTTCAAAAATGATGCCAGTGAGAACTTGACCGTCAATGACGACTATTTTCACGCCATCAAGATCGTGTGATATCACAAATATAAAATATCATTCGTGTCATTCGCCAGTACACCATTTCAAGCTTGCTAAACTCAAAACTTATTAATTATTTATTTGCGACATTTTCAATTCGACACTTTGTTCACACATGATTTGTAAAATTACTTATAGAAAATTTGTATAACCTCACATCCCCATTGAAAGTTCGACCAAATAGCTTCTCACTAAGTACAGTTAAACGCGTCCTAAAAGCTCAAGCAAAAATTGTAAGTGCACAGGAGGCAGCTGGGGGAGGCAAAACTCGTAAACATTGCAAATGCAAATCACTTAGCACGCAGACAATCATTCCCAACCAACAACGAATTCTCAGAAGAGTAGGTGTGGGCTTATTTACGACCTCTCAGCTAACATTTCCACAGGAATCCAAGTAAAATTTGTCATTTGGCAAGACATTGAGATTGGTGAGGGATTGCTGTGTGCAATTAGATAATGAGAAAACCTAATCAACTCGATGAGACGGCGGAGGAAAGCCTCATACTCGTAAAACCTCAAAAACGAAAAGACGGATAGACGGATAGATAATCAAAATTACAATGCTTTAAGGAGAAAAAGTATGTGATGAAGTGTTGTATTGAAAATTAGCTGATTTTGAGGGTAAAGAAAATTGCTCCTACAACATACATACATATTTGGACATTTAGTTAAGAAGAGAGAGAGAGAGAGAGTAATGACTAAGCAACACACATGTACTCATATAAATACATTTTAAAGAGGAAACAAAATTTATTTTAGTTCTTTTCCAGTGAATTTATTCGAAGGCTTCTTCTCAACATTAATCTCAATGAAGAAAAACTGATCAAGAAGAAATAAAAATCATATAATTTAATGTTATAGTCAGTAATTAAAAAAAAAATTGAGAATCAACCTTTGCAGCGATTGGGGCTAAATATCAGCAATAACAGGAATAATCAGAAGCTTCTACGTCAAGGCTGAAAACCAGAGAATCCGTCGAAGAGTTATGGTAGGGAAAGCGTCCCCTTTTCAAAATGATAAAAATACGCCAAAGAGACCACGCGAGATATCGGGATATTTGCTAGAAAATCCCTCAAAGCAGACCTGCTACTTTAATTAAAAAGCCAAGCAGATAAGAGAGCCAACACGTTCGATAGCGTCTTAGTGGGAGTGATTGATGAGATGGCCTTAATTTAGCCAAAAACACATAATATTACTATTATATGCAAGGCCCTGAATGAGATAACCACCCCCGAAGAAATATGCGACACATTATAAAAAAAAAATAAAAAAAAAAAAATAAAAATAAGAAGTGGTGATTTATTATATAATAGATGTGTCAGATGTGTCTTTATTAACATTCAAAAAGCAACTGTCGCGTGAGTTATATGTACATACATGTACATATGTACATATGTATATATATATATACATATATATATGTATATATATAAATAATTTACAAACATACTTATTATATACTTACACATAATTACTTAAATATAAACATACATATATGTACATGCACCGCTAGACGAAAACCAATAAAATGTAATACAAAATAATGCAACAACAAATAATAAAGACACTTGCTTGACAACAACATGTGCAGCAACAATGCATTCATTGTTGATCAGGACAACCGCCAAATCACCTGACAAATGTTTGTAGGTAATGTTGTTGTTGTCATAGCAGTGATGAACAAACTAAAGAGCGACCGTTAAATGGTCCGATTAAGCAAACAACAAATTGTAAGGATAGCGGATATAAAATATTGTACTCATTACTATAAATAGGCTAAGCAGTTAGAAATAATTGGGAATTGTAGTTTCGGATGTCAAAGAATAAAGACATATTATTCTTACTCGTGGACTTTTATTTTTCTTT
>NC_064304.1:41416176-41437041 GCF_023373825.1 Bactrocera dorsalis | reverse complement strand
TATATGTGGCGGTTAAGGTGTTAATAAGTAAAACACTATTTAACCAGCTACTTAATTATATATATTTATTTACTTACAAGTAAAAATCCGACTTACGAATATATTTTTAATATAAATAGAAATGTTTTATGTTGCGTGCGATAGAACACGTGTGGTCTCGTCCGATGATCAAATGGAATAGGACGAATTAGAGAAGCTAATATGAGGTGATCAATATTGTAACGGGATTAAATATTTTAGTTTGCTGAATACAGTGTTACCAGATGAAAGTGGTTAAGTAGTTACAATATTAGAAATAGTTAATAAGTGGATCTATTACAATTTGGAGAGATGTTAATCGCTACAATACTCCCCTTCTTAAAAAAATTTAAAGTTTTTAAGAAGTAATTTAAATTTTATACATTAATTTGGAATATAGGTTTTCTTATCACTAAACTTAACTCCAAAAGAAGTATGATGAGTTTTCTCGGCTGATGTGAAGAATTCTAGTTCGTTTACGTCGCTATCGGCTACGTATACTGGTTTGAGTCTATCCACTGAAATAGATGTTGGGCTGCCTCGGTAGTCTATGACGAAATATTTGTCGTGACGAGCAATAACTTTGAACGGTCCCTCGTAGGGCGATGAGAATGAAATTTCTATATGATCATTTCGTACCAAAACATGTGAACAGGTGTTTAGGTCTTTAAAATAAAAAATTGATCTCTTTCCGTGTCTTGACGTTTCTGCTGGTGCTAAATTTTTGAAATGTTGGTTTAAATTCTGTAATAGTTCAGCAGTGGTTGTTTGATTGTTTGAAGGAGCGATGAATTCTCCAGGCAAACGTATTGGTTCTCCATAAACGAGTTCGGCTGGCGTTGTGCCCATATCTTCTTTCCATGCTGCTCGAAGGCCAAGTAGTACAACTGGTAGAGCGTCTAGCCAAGTTTCTCGATGGCAAAGGAGTGCAGATTTGAGTTGGCGATGGAAACGTTCGACTAAGCCATTTGATTGCGGATGATATGGAGAAGTCCTTAAATGTTTGATGCCAAGGATCTGCGACAGTGAGTTAAAAAGTTTTGACTCAAATTGTCGTCCTTGATCGGATGTTATTCGTTTTGGTACACCGTACCGAGCGATCCAGTGGGCGAGTAGTGCTCGTGCTACCGTGTCTGCTGTACCGTTTTCCAAAGGAATTGCTTCTGGAAAACGCGTAAAACGATCGATTATAGTTAAACATTGATTAAAACCTTTAGAAGTTGGTAAAGAAACCAAGTCTATATGTATGTGTTCGAATCGTTGTGAAGGTGCTTGAAAAATGCCGATAGGTGTTGATACGTGTCGTTGAATTTTGTTACGTTGACAGTCGATGCAAGCTTTTGCCCATGTGCGACAGTCTTTGTTTATTGACGGCCACACAAATCGTTTACTCACTAGCTTTTGCGATGCCTTTATTCCGGGATGTGCCAAGGAATGTAGAGAATCGAATATATGTTTTCTGAGTGGAACTGGGACGTATGGTCGTATAGATCCAGTAGTTATATCACAGTACAGAGCAGGTTCGGTGGCGTCTGCTTGTATTTTCTGCAGTGATAGTGACGTTGACGGATTGTTGAGTAATTGCTGCAATTCTGTATCGTTTTGCTGTGCTGTTGCTAAACTTTGTGAAGAGATGGATTCAGAAATCGCGTTGACGCGGGAGAGCGTATCTGCAACGATGTTCTGGTGTCCTGAAATATGTCTGATATCCGAAGTAAATTGACCGATGAAATCCAAACGACGGAACTGCCAAGGGGAGGCTCGTTCTGTGCGTTGGTGGAAAGCGTGCTGTAGCGGCTTATGATCTGTGAAGACGATCACGTGACGTCCTTCGAAGATGTGTCGAAAATATTTTACGGCTTCGAATATTGCATGTAGTTCACGATCATATGTAGATAATTTCTGTATTGACGGTGGAAGCTTTTTACTGTAGAATGCTAATGGTTGCCAAGTGTTGTTGACATGTTGCTGTAGGACAGCGCCTATGCCATGTTCGGAAGCGTCTGTAAAAATTGCCCATTGAGTGTTTGTATTTGGATGTACCAGTAATGTTGTTTGAGCAAGTGCCTGTTTTGCTTTGTTGAACGATAATTGAAGCTCTTTGGTGCATTCTATTCTTTGCGAATTCTTGACGTTTGGTCCTTCCAGTAGTGAGTTGAGAGGAGCGAGGATTTCGGCCGCTTGTTTGATGAATTTTCTGTAAAAATTTATTGTACCATAAAATCTTCATAAACTTTTGATAGTAGTACGAAATTCAATACTTAGGATAACGCCAACCTTATCTTTTAATGGTGTTATGCTATTCCTGTTGACGGTGTGCTCCACAAATTTTACCTCGGTTAGACCAAAATTAGATTTTCTGGGGTTAATGACTAATCCGTAACCTTGAGGTCGTTTAAATAAAATTTCAAGATGCTGGAAATGTTCGTGCTCGTTGGCTAAAGCTACCAGGATATCGTCGATATATACGAATAAGAATGGAAGATCTCGTGTTACTTCATCGATGAACCTTTGAAACGTTTGAGCTGCGTTTCTTAGACCAAAGGTCATATAAGGAAACTCAAATAGTCCAAAAGGTGTTATAATGGCCGTTTTAGAAATATCTTCTGGTGCGACCGGGATTTGGTTAAATGCACGAACCAAATCTATAGTTGAAAAAATGTTTTTACCATGTAATGTTGCGGTAAAGTCCTCAAGGCAGCGTACGGGGTATTTGTCTGGAACTGTGCGAGCATTTAGACTGCGGTAGTCTCCACACGGTCGCCATCCTCCAGTGCTTTTCGCTGTTAGGTGCAGTGGCGATGACCATGGACTGTTCGAAGGTCGAGCGATTCCCAGTTTGATCATGTCATCAAACTCGTGACGTGCAGCTTGTAGTTTATCCGGTGGTAAACGGCGTGCTTTGCTGGTCACTGGTGGTCCGTTTGAAGTACGTATGTGGTGGAAAGTGTTGTGTTTCTTCCCTCTTGTTACGCTGTCTGGATTTGTAATCTGCGGAAAATTTCGTAGTAGTTTGTGGTATATTGTATCTTCTTTAATTGATCGGATGGAAATTGTATTCGCTATTGGAGCAATTAAAGCGGGTGATGTTAATCCAGTACGTCCGTCGAGTAGACATCTTCGCTTGAGGTCGACTAATAAGTCAAAGTGACTCAAGAAGTCAGCCCCGATGATTGGTTTCGTGACGTCAGCGATGATAAATTGCCACAAAAAATCACAGCGAAGACCTAGGTTAAGAGACAATAACCGTTTTCCGTAGGTTTGGATGATGGATCCGTTTGCTGCTTGTAGCGTATGACCAATTGTTGGTGTTGCATTTTTCGACCACTCTTTTGGAAAAACCGATAAATCGGAACCTGTGTCCACCAGATATTGGGTACCAGAGGTTCGATCTCTAATGTACAGACGGTGAGAATTTTGCAGAGAATCACTACCCGTCATTAGAGATTCTCTACAGCGTTTCCCGAAAATGTGCAGCCTGGTTTGCACCGAATAGCGTTTTTACCGTATTTCGAGTGGTAGTAACAAAACCCGTTAGAGCTCAGTCTACGTTGTTGGAACTGGTTACGTGGCCTCGGCTTGTTATGCTGTCGTGTATTTGATCTGGATTCCCGTTTGTTAATAACGGCTGATAGTGCTGCTAACTGTTTGGTTAAGTCAGATATTTGTTGTGCGAAGTCTGCGTCATTAGTGTTGTTGGTATTTTTGGAAACTGATGAAACGTGCATTCCTTGTATGATCTCGTGGAGTCTGTCTGCACTAGCCCCTAAATTTTCCAGCGTTGTATTTGTTTGCAATGCTAACATGGCGCGAGTGTCCTTCGGTAAAGCGGATAACCATTTAGCTTTAAGTACATCTTCGTCGACGCCTGGAACCAGTGCTTTAAGATGGCGCAGGAGTTGTGATGGTGTGCGATCGCCAATCTCCTCACCTTCGAGAAGTTGTTGCAGCTTCGCTTCTTTCGATTTAGAAAAACGACTAATTAGTGCCATTTTGAGTGCAGTGAAAGGTGCTGATGTTGGAGGATCAACAATGATGTCTTCCACTTCTGCCGCATGTCGCGTGTCGATGATGGAAACCGCGTGGTAAAATTTGTCAACATCTCTTACCACACCCAGAATCCTAAACTGTGCTTCGATTTGGGCGATCCACAGCGATGGCTTGTCAGGATTAAATTGTATTGGTCGAATGACGTTGGATGTTGGTTGTAGAGGTTTCCTGTCTTCGGAATTGTCTTCCGATGGTGACTGCTTTATGTTGGTCATCTTTGTACCGAGTTGGTAACAGGTTTAGTGTTCTATCGCTTAAGCCGCGTGGCGTAATATGGTTGAGTTTGCTCGTTCAACTCCTTTAACCAGATTTACTTTGACGATTGTGGCTCACAAGTGGAGGTTATGGTACACACATCAGAATAACGTATTCCCAATGTAGCAGTTAGTCCATAAATCACGTCGATTTTTGGCTTGTACGAAAGGCGTAGGACGTCGGGTATATTGTGAGCGTCGCCAATGTTATTTTAACGTCGGTATAATGCACGAATTTCGGCCGTCGGGTATATTGAATGAATTTCAGTCGTCGGGGTCACCAATGTGGCGGTTAAGGTGTTAATAAGTAAAACACTATTTAACCAGCTACTTAATTTTATATATTTATTTACTTACAAGTAAAAATCCGACTTACGAATATATTTTTAATATAAATAGAAATGTTTTATGTTGCGTGCGATAGAACACGTGTGGTCTCGTCCGATGATCAAATGGAATAGGACGAATTAGAGAAGCTAATATGAGGTGATCAATATTATAACGGGATAAAATATTTTAGGTTGCTGAATACAGTGTTACCAGATGAAAGTAGTTAAGTAGTTACAATATTAGAAATAGTTAATAAATGGATCTATTACAATTTGGAGAGATGTTAATCGCTACATATACTTTTCATTGGGGGCGTTTTTTAACGTAGTGGGTCCCAACCCCAGCGCACAAACCTGGGGAGCGATGGGTACCCAGAAGGTGCTTGATCTAAGACCGAAAGTCGTGAGCTGCTTGAGTCATATGTAAAAGAATTGTTTCTGGCCACTCCCA
Source organism: Bactrocera dorsalis (assembly GCF_023373825.1). NCBI lineage: Eukaryota > Metazoa > Arthropoda > Insecta > Diptera > Tephritidae > Bactrocera > Bactrocera dorsalis. Next base: position 41,431,939 of record NC_064304.1, on the reverse strand, counting down.
AGTGATTAAGTAAATAAGAGAACTTTTCTCACTTGCGTGAATTTTTTCACACGATTCCTTCCTTCAGGACGATGATTCCATCCTTATCCTAGATGTAAGATACTGGGTCGTGAGCCTTCCTTTCGTGCTCATCATCATTCCTACGATAAGCCTATAAGCCTGAAAGTAGATATGGTGAAGAACTGCCCACTACACCGCTGACCTTCCCTCCCAACTTCGTCTTCGTCCTCTCTAATTAAAAGTGTCGTTAATTATTTTCCAATATAACATATGTATAAGTAATCTTCCGTAATGGAAAGGAATTAATTGATTTAATATAATTAATAGAAATAGAAAACTAATATGTACTCATAATCAGTGAATCATACGGAAAAATTTATTAGCCTATCAGCTAGATCTGATTTTCATGAAGTTTGTGTACCGAGATGAAGAGACATCGCTGGATAAGCGATTGCGAGAGGACATCCGTCGAAAATAGCCGAAATTGTGGAAGGACAATTCATGAATTTTACACGATGATAATGCACCACCGCATCAAGCCCCGAAGCCGTTCCGTAGAACCTATTCTCAGTCGATCGAAGTGATAAAAAAAAATTCACTGAAGGAGGTAAAGGTCATCCCAAAAAGTGCTTATGCAAAGTGTTACGATGACTGGAAAAATCGTTGACACATGTTTTTTGCATCTGGAGGGGATTACTGTAAAGGCGACAAAATAAATATTGATTAATTATTCATCATCATTCATTATTTTTCGTTTTATTTACAATTTTCGAGTAGCCTTTTGCCACAGTATAAATCCAGAGTCACAGCTTAGTTGCTGTATTTGTCAGATTTCCCTCCTGATAACTTTGTTAAAACTGAATAATTCGCTTCGGAAAACCCATCGATGTCATCAGAAGTCATTCACTGAAGATCATACCAGCGACAGCGTTGTATTGGCTCAAAATGAGCATATTTTAAATTTCATATTTATTTGTATTAAAAGGCATTCAAAAATAGTGTTTTTTTTAACTTTGATAAGCTTTGATCAGATGGCCTATATTCCATACCAACCAAATTCTGGAAACTGCTAACCCTGCTTATGAGGTAAGACATGAACAGGCTTGATTTCCGTGTTATAATTCGAGCGGCATTAAAACAAATCTAATTATTTACTCACTCATTTTTGATGATTTGACTTACACTTTCTCTGTGACACTTTAAGTATTAGAGAATTTCTAGCAAAGGCTAAATCAGAAGCAAAGAAAACTACTAATTTTGGTTATGTAGTCTCAATTCTTATATGCGTACCTTATTTAGGAAGGTTTGCCTACGTTTTTTCATCATTTCCTACATGTCTTCGTTTTATTCTTTTATTGTCTTATTTTGTGATAGCATAAATCTCCCCTCAAGGCTGGATTGTATACCTATCTCTACCATAATCTAACCTACAAACGACAGTTAGTTGAAAAAATCTTAAATTCCTTGCGCAGCATATGAAAATATGAAAAAACAAGAAATTACAAGCAGTTTTAAGATTTTTTCTACTATAAATATAAATATGAGACATACTTTCTGTCAACACTTAAGTAGTCTTCACATGAGTAATAATATACAAGCTACACAACACTACAAGCTAAGTTACAGTTAAATGTTGCATTTCAAACAAGGCCGCATTAGCCACTTCAGCAACATGTTGCTAGAAATATCTGAATAAAACCACCTGTTACAGATGTTGCTATACATTTTGTGGTTGCTAACAGCTGATTGCAGCAAAGACAAAACCTGAGGCATGAGACAGCTTAACGTACACTTACACTAATCTTGATATATGTAGGTATATAGCTTAATACTCATGTTGCTAAAATTATATGTCCAAATATGAAGCTTCATTCATGCATCTTAAAAATCGGAGTTAACACAACACGCACACGTGTAACCACAAATATGTGGCACAAAGCATTTAGCGACGCCCACAACAATAACTGTGCAGTAACAGTAACGGTACATAGTACCGAGAACTCGTTACAATTCTTTTGAAAATGTATTGGTGCTGTTGCCCACTTACATACATATATACATTCATATATATGTGTATGTAAATAAAGAGTATTGCAAGCAAATGCGCCTAAAAGTTGACATATCCAGTCGGCGTTGCTATGTGTTGGTATTGGTTCCTGTGTTGTTTTGTTGCTGTCATCCCTAGCGCTCATGTAGCTGGTGTCATTGTTGCCACACACACACACACACATGCAACTTGGCAAAAGTATTTGCGACTATGTTGCTACATCACGGCGCGTTGCTGCTTCGTTTGGATATTAGCCTGACGGCGATGGCTTTTGTCTTTTCCGTATAAAAGGACATGCGTTTTAACAGTTATCAAGCATAATTTCGGTGAGCGTGGTAAGGCAAAGTACGCCAAAGACAGGCAAGCAACAAGCGGAAAGTGTGAATTTGTGACAATTTGTGACTCGCCTGCACATCTGCTCCAGCGACGAGCAACGCAGAACAGTGCCTTGCTGAGACTTTCAAACACGTTAACGTCACAAAGTCGCAGCGCTCGCTTGTTTGTTGCACAGATTATTTGTTTGTATGCGTATCAGCAACGGTTATTTTTAAATATTTCGATCTTTTTGCTTTTGTTTTTCTTTTTTTTTCCACTAAAAAAAACTGCAACAATCGGATTTCAAGGTTATTTCCTTGATTATTTTCATCGCTGTTGGGTTTTGTCACGCCACAAAGGATTTATCAAAATGAAGTCTTTCTACTGTTTGGATGTTATCATTTGTTCGACAGTTGTTGTTGTGGCCTTAGCTGGATTTTCCGACGCTGGTAAGTGTACAAGCAGCAATTGGACTCTCAAGTGTGCCAATGATAAGAACTTTACGCGGATAATGACGCAAAAGTTTTGCGATTTTGAAAATTCGAAAGGACTTAAATGTGCGAAAATACATAGTTTCAATGTATTCCGAAAACCAAAAATAAAACGCAAAGTATCGTGAGCTGTGCAATAATATACATAACGGTTAATAAAAAAAATATTAATAAGTTTCGCTTGGTGCATCGGTTGACATATTTTTAAAGAAATTTTAAATTAAAATGCATATTCGTTCAAAATTGTGAAAAAAAGGCATAATATCATTTGACTGTGTGCAAGTTTGACCAAAGTGACTTAATTTGTATTCATGAAAGAAAAATTACATAAGCATAGGGATTAATCTACTTCAAAAAAATGAAAATAGTATTCATTTAGTTTTAAACTTGCAGTTATATTTGTTATCTAAGGAATAGTATTCAAGATTTATTTTTGAAAGTATTAACATATTTAAAGAATAATTATTCAGTTTTGACATAATTATTTTCATGCAAAATACAATTTTTATATTTTTAGTGAACTCTTTTTTGCATTAATAATCTTTACAGTTACGTTTTACTTTTATTTTTAAGTTTAAATCAGCTCATAACTAATAGAGAAACAATCTTTTTCCAGTTTAGCCTTTTTTACACACTAAATAAATGTAGGCAAGATCTTATCTTTTTTTATGGCAATTTCTAATCAGATTTAGCTATATTTATAAGCTTATTTTTCAAAAACTAAAAACATATTTTTTTGAGCATAATGTTTATTTTAACCGAATTTTATTGAAATTACAATTTTTGCCAAATCCTTGCTCGTCCTAAATGTATGCAATGTCTTCCTTAGTATTATATTAATGCGATATCTTAACAGCAGATATTTTTTTAATTACTTGAAATTTCAAACTTAAAACAGAGCTAGTTTTTTTTTAGTTTAAGTTCACAACGATAAACTGCAAGACTCAGACACAAAGTTTATAGTTAATACATAGATCAGTTTGGAAATAGTTCAGTTAATTTTAAAATTTCGAATGAAAAGAATAAGAAAGAACAAATTAAATTAAGATGCAACTGATATACTATTATGAGCATTTTTTCATATGTCATCCCCCGCGAAGTAACCCTCCTTAATCCCAATACACTGGTATCAACGTTTTTTCCAATTCTAGAAACTGTAGTTAAATTCAATTTCTGGAAAAGCTTTCAATGTGCGGTTCACCTTTAATGTCTTTAACATACTCAAACGGTTTCCCCGGAGCGGTCGTTTGAGTTTGCTGAATAGCCAGAACTCACACAAAGCTGAATCAGGCGAATACGGTGGCTGCGGCACGATGTTGGTTGAAAATTTGGCAAAAAACTTATAAGGAATCAATGCAATATCTGACGGTGCATTATCGTGGGGCAAAAACCAAGATTTGTCGACCCATAATTAAGGCCTCTTTCCTTGTTGACAGTTTGACCGGTCGGAAAAAAATCACAGTGCATCACACTTCGATAATCGAAAAACACTTTTAACATAAGTTAAATTGTTTACCTTCTTTGGCGTGTTTTTTGCGGCTTCTGCTCACCTTTGTCACGATATTCGGCCGATTGATTGCCTGTTTTCAGGTCGTAAGCATAAATCCAAAACTCATCGCCGCGCTGTTTCTCTAGCAGAAGTCCTCTCACATTTTATTAGTTGACTCTCAATATATTCCTTAAATCATAATATCTATGAGTTTGCTTTCTTCAAATCGCTTCTAAATAATAATTAGTTTTACAATACTTTCAAAAAGTATAATATCTTTGAGTGTACGTTATTTCGCAAGCTTCTTTGATTTTTTTTTGCTAACTTATAAACAAGCTCTTTATTTTCAAAGTAAACCGTGTCTAAATCATAATTATTTTCCAATTTGAGTATTTTATATATGATTCTTTTTGGTATTGTACATTAACCAAGTATTTAGGCTTCTCATTATTTTTTATGAAAAATAAACTATTAAGGGGGAGCCTGCTTTAGAAGCTTCAAAAAATCGATTATTTTTTTTTGCTTAAATCTCTTTAAAAATAATCTAAGAATATGCCCCCAAAGTTTTAAAGTGGAATTCGAAATATTTGCGAAGCTAGAAGGGAAATAGCGACCGAGCGTCTAGCGGATATATGAGCGATTGGGCAGAAAGCGAAAACTTTGACGCGCGATTTCTCGGTTTTTCATTTTTACGATTTTTCTTAATTGGCGGCAGGATAGAATCAAAATGTGTTGTATTTGGAATTAAATTCTCTCCTAGGTGAACCTAAAATACCTCAAGAAAGTTAACATTAATCCGGTTTTTAAACGATTTAAAGTCAATTTTTTTGGTTTAAAAATGCATTTTTTTTTTCAATCTGCGAAAAATTGTTGAATTTTTCAATTTTTGTTGAATTTTCTTGGTTCACCTAGGAATTACACTATTGAAAATTAAAAATTTCTTTTGTTTTTTTGTTTCGGATGAAAATTGCGACCTGCATCTTGCCCGCCACACACAAACTGCACACTCGAGGCGCCTCCGTAAATGTCGTCAAACATGAAGAATATCTCATGTAAAATAATAAAAAAAATTTGAGAAGACTCTTTAAGTATATACAAATAAATCCTAAAAGTTTCATTTCAATCAAACAATTTAAAGGCATTTGTCTATATGGTTTGCAGATAATGTATTAAAAATTCAATTGATTATTAAATAGTGCTTAAACTAGTATTTTAAAGTTTATAATACTGAAAAACTTAATCGAATTTTCATTCTAAATATCGGATAGAAAAATAAAAGAGGAATATTAATACAAAGTTTATAACTAACAAGAAAATAGTTAACTTCTGAACTTCAGAAGCCATAATACTCTTCATAAATATAAATGATTTCATACAAGAGCTTGATCGGCCAGTTTGTAAGGCAGCTAAATGCTATAGTAACTCGATCTAAATGGAAATTTCTTTGAAAATTATACCATTGCCTTAGCCAATTATTTGTGCCAAATAATATATAGATACAGTCATCAAATTAAAAACCTTTCCATATAATCACTTTCCTCCGGTCGTCGAATTTATATGAAAACATATAGCTATAGTGGTTCAATATCGGTCGTTCCGACAAATAAATATTATAGTTTCTAGGTGATAAAAGGAGGTAAGCAAAATTTCAGATTGAGATATCAAGAACAGAGGGACTAGTTCGCATAGATACTGAAAGACGGATAGTCAGACGATTTAAGGATTAAAAACTAAATTTTAAATTGAAAATTTATTTCTTAATTGCAATCGGAATTCCAAATTGCGAGTTTAGTTTTATTTTATGAGGAAAAATTTTAACCCGCCTTTTAGCAATATTATTCTTTTATATTACTATACACATACATATTATTAGTCTACGTGTGATCTTTGATCAGCCATCTTACCTAACGTAACCTACACATACATAATTTAGCCACTCTTAGAATAATATTTCCATATTATCTTGATAGCCCGTCTTTCATTGTATTATAGAGGCCATTAACCCACACATTTTAAAAATTAAATGAAATAATAGTAAACAATAAAGATTTCTGTTTACTAAAAGCAACTCACTAAATTGAATCACTTAAAAACATCAAAGTTATATTTTCCGCCAACGTGGCAGCGCCTATTGTGATTAATCGCAATTTTAATACAAAGCCTGCTCAAAGGGAAGCGCCATAAACGTGCTTAAAATGTACATTAGGAAATAAAGCTAAGTGTTCTACACTTTCTCACCACAAACTCGTTCTTCTGCCTATAATGTCATTCGTTAAACAAATCGCCGACGACAATTGTCACTTGTGAAGCAACAATTCAAAAATAGCCAAACAGAGATTTACCGCAATTTTACGTGAATCATGAAACAATCAAACATTTTCGCAAAGGCATATCAAAATGGTATTAGCAAACATCAATCGCACTGCAGGCTGCTTAAGCCACACGCAGAGCGCGCGCCGACGGTGAGCCAGTGCGTATGAGCAACAACGGCGTACTTCCCTCTTGTGGCGTGTCAATATGGTGACGAGCTGTGAGGCAATTGCTGTTTGCACTCTGCATCTACAACTTTGCTGGCTCAACTACAAATAGCCGCATAAGTTGTGTCCATTTCACCTATATTTCTGTTGTTGTTGCTCTTCATATTGTGTACGTGTTGGTGATTTGTTTAAATTTAGTGCTGAATTGTTGGCCATTAAATTTGCATAGAATCCCCGTAGCAATCGCGTTAAGCTTGGTAAATTGCAGCAAATGCGTCAGCTGCGGGGTTCTTGGCCTCATTTCGCACGCCCACCCGCTCTCCCCATATACAACACTGCACATACACACATAAAACTTAATCGTAGAAGCATATATTAATCAGCTGTTTGTTGCCATTTTGCTATTTTCACTTTGCTTAGACAAATTAATTATCTGTATTAGCACACTTATAAGCGTTTTTTGTTGTTATTGTCTATTGATTTTAGAATCCGAGCAACGGAGTTTATTTGGTAAGTTAATATAAATGTTTACAAATAATTTAGAATTTCTTTCGAGCACTAAAGCACATAAAACATAAAATTAATTAAATGTAAATAAATAATATAGCGAAACAAATGAATTAGTGAGAGTATTCAAAGTTATCACAAATTTCTGCTTTGGCCAGTGAGTAGATTTAAATCGAGTTAAGTAAAATATTTTGGCGATGCTGCAATGTCAAAACAATATATGATTGTTAATGTTTAACACATATATTTCCCGTTACCAAAAATTTCACGAATATGATGGAACATAAGTCTGCTGGGAGGAAGAAATTTTTTGTCAATCATTTGCATTTTTTTAATCACTTGAATGATGAATACCGAATAAAATCGATACTATATCCATTAAATGTAAAGAACAATATCAATAGTCATCATAATTGCTATGAGTGACTCTTAGTGCCTCCCAAAATTCGTATATGTATATGTATATATATAGCGAATACGATATTTCTTAGTTGAATTGCGGACTATCTTTTCATGCCACATATTCACCTGCAGATAAACTACTTTTGTTTCCATGGACTCCAATATATAGGGTTTTTCAATGGGGCACTACAAAAGTAGACCGTTAAGGACAGCAAAAGACGCTAGCGGGAAAAATCCCGCTCTTTTGATATTTTTCTTCAGTAAGGTACACCATTTTTTCATAGAAAGATATACATGCGATACATATAGCAAATAAAATTTCCCACAAATTTGTCCTGAACATTTTTTCTATAACTCCTGTCATTTACGAGATATATCCAAAAAAAATGCGAAATTCTTGGAAAAATCGGACTTAGAGCCCCGTACTACCTCGCCGGTGTGAGTTACGACTTTGTTGCACTGGGCACTTTTGTAGAGTGAACAATTCCGAGAAATATGCGTCTTAAGGCAAAGTGATGCCATAAAATACCTCTGATCTGTAAAATTTTAAAGATAAAAACCCACGATTGTAGTATATTTTCTATGGAAAATTTTTGCAGGCTTTGGTCCAGTTCTTAATGTTAATATTAACGGTTAAAATTTTCAGGGATTTTTTTAGGGTATTTCCAAGGAAATTTCGTGACGGGAAAAAAATTAATTGTTCAAAAAAAAATAATACCCTATTGTATATGTAACCTCCATAACCCGAACTTCTATAACTTAAAGTTCTCCATCACTCGAACTCTTTATTAGCAGTAGAAGTCAAATTTCATACGAATTTCCTTCGATAACTCGAATTCTCTTTAACTCAAAGTTTGTTTTTGGATTATGGTGATTGGAGTTTGGGGGTAGTTCAACTGTATATATAATTGCTTGGACTCCTATCCTCTGCTTGAAGGTTTGCACTTTAATGACTTTTACTGGCTCGGTTATACTCGAACTTAGCCTTACCTTATTTGTTATTTTATATTTCACGAAATTTTGTGCAAAATAACCCTCTTATGTCCCAAATACACTATACTCACTCAGTCTCATTATTTTTCTTCTGAACCTGAATTAACGAAAATCTTACTAAATATCCATGCAATAAGGAAAGTCCGTAAAGAGCTTTCTTTATGAGAAGCTTAATAAAGTCGAGTTCGTTAACAATTTGTAAGACAACTACGCCGTTTTTGATGACCTCTGATTTGATGTATTTGTCTCCATCTGAAATAGCAGTAGTCATCATTAAAATATCGCAAAAACTTTGAATCAAAGTGTGAAAACAAAAAACATTATTACAGTTTTGCTAAACTTTATCGCTTCATTCATTTGCTACTAAGCGGCATGAATTTCGTTGAATCAGTTGTCAAAAAGAGAAGATTAATAGCCAAATCATATAAGTATACCGATATACATATATCTGAAAACATTAAGCTGAATGATTTTTATACAGACATTTACCTTATTTGCATTATTGTAAAAATTCCTTTCGACTACGCAAGCTTTAAAAATTGTTTTCATTCAAGATCTCATAGCATTGACTACATTAAGTTTAAACACTATAAGTTATTCTTCAATATTTTACTTAAACAACTCAGAGATCCAGCTCGCAAAGTGCAGAGTTCGTGTGCTCGAAACTCTCTCTGATTAACCTCTTACAGATAAAGTGAGTGAAAATCTGCAAACCCCGATTTTATTGCTTTGAAACTACTGGGTTACCTTAGAATTGTATTGATCTCGACCACTAGTAGTCAGTTTATATGACAGCTATAGCCTGCAGGGGTCCTACAAAGGAGAAGCGTTTTGAAGAGAAAAAGATTTTCGGAAAATTTACTGAGGAACTAGCTCGAAAAAATCTCGGAAGTTTGCGAAAAGAAATATTTCTGTCAAAGTCCAGCTCTTTTAGTTTACAAAGCTGTCAATAAAGAGGCTCCACAGCTGCGCTAAAATCTATGATCTCTCGTATTTTAGCGAGCCACTTACAGTCTACAACTCTTGCACAAGGGAACCCTCCACTCTCAGCTCAGCAGCTGTGATTCAAAAATGACTTTAGGTACGCTAATGTTTATGGCAATGTTTTAAATATTCCCTCTACGCTGATTACTGCAGCAACACACACCATTGACGACAAGACGTTTGCCATGTAAAAACCACAACCGTATTGGAACAGACACACACACAAGCACAGAGCTATCATTTGGAAATCATTTGTTTATTTATTTATCTTCCAATACGCAAGCACGACAGCGAGAATCCTAGTACACCCACTAATTTTGCAAATTATTTATCTAACATTTAAATACAACAACAATGTGAATAGTGGTAAACATATACGAAATGTTATGCATTACAGAGCTGGAGCAAAAAAACCGGCGCACGGCCGGTGGACCCTCCGGACTGATAGCTTTTCCGCGCGTCGGACGCAGCGATCCGAATCTGGTGAATAATTTGCATGAAGCTGACATCTCAGCGCTCGGCGAAAGCATCATGTACCCCGCCTCCTTGGAGGACTACGAAGGTAAGTTGACACAAAGCGCATGGTAATGAGCCTATCGCTTGTCGCTTCTCAAGAATGTGTGTTGGTCTGTTTTGGTATGTGTTGTTGTGTGCTTTTATGCAAGAAATTTAATTGATTTCTTACTTTTGTTTTTTTTTGTTTTTTTCATTATATTAACAGTAGAATATCCAAAAAGCGAAATGAAGCGCGCCAGCCTGATACCCTTCCCACGGGTGGGCCGCACCGATGCGGAGCTGAGGAAGTGGGCGCACATTATGGCGCTGCAGCAGGCACTGAACAAGGCCACCGGCCCCAGCGCTACTTCAGGCCTATGGTTCGGCCCACGCTTAGGTAAGCGCAGCGTGGACGCGCAACGACAACAGCAAACACACAAGTCGCCTGCCAGTGGCCAAAAGGAGCTGTACTAAGCGCTGTGCGACATCAACAACACAAATATACCAATCGACATTGACGAACCACAAATGCAAACGATTAGGCCGACGATTTTTGAATCACTGAAACCATACCAAGTTACCCAAATGTTAAGTTAGCGCAATTGTCATAGCAGATAAAACTAAAATTTTATGCAAAAGTGAAAAAATATAAACGAAAAAATTAAGAAATAGCACAAAACATACAAATATACACTTACTTATATACACATGTGTAGATAGTGTCTTTGGTGGAGTTTAGAGAGTTAGTAAAATCAGTATGCTAGATGCGCAAAGCAAACTAAAAGACTATAAGTATTTAATAAAAAAAAAAATTATAAAGAGATCGACTTTCGAATTTGTTGTTTTTGTAAATTTTAGTTTTTACCTACGCATTTATTGCATATTAAAAAGAAACTATAACAAAAACAGAAATCATGCCACTTGCACAGGTGTTGCTTTTGTTTTGTAAATATTCTCTTCAAATGGGCTGGTGAGGGCTTTCAATGCAAGGCAAACACCAAAGCAAAAACGTTTAAAAAAATTTAAAAAACAAACAACAAACAAAGTAGCAAATATATGTATATAAATGTACCACACATCGCTTCATCTTCACCTTTGACTACTTGTCCCCACCGCACACACCAACACACTTAAGCAACTCTGCATTGCAATGAAAGTCCTTTAAAACAAACAATATAATAACAACAACATCGACTAAAACAAAACGCCACACTTCTGCAATGGCCTCCCACACAAAAGTAGCAACAACAACACTTATCGGTCGCATCTACATTCACGGTTTCGTTTTCATGGTTTAACATATACACTATATACATATATACATACATACGATATATATATAAATGCCTAATGAGAATTATACAAAACTCCTTAAATTAATGTTCTTGCAATAAAGAAAATTAATAAAAATCAAATATCTTTACTTTGTACACTTAAGAGCACGGAGCGTGGACGAACCTATCTTAGGTCAGCGAATTATATTTTTAAATAATATATGTAAATTAAATCAGTTTTATTGTCGTTGTTATTTTTTGGCATTCTCAATTAAAGCAAAAAAACATATATATACACAAATTGTATTTCATTTCAGTTAATAAAGAGACAGACGAAACAGGGCAAAAGATCAATAGTGTCAAAATGCTAGCAACCTTCAGAAGCTGTCGATTTTCATACACTAAAGAGTGTACATTAACCTTCTCTTCCTTCTTTATTGGCGTGGACTCCGCTCAACTGATTATAGCCGAGTTTACAAAAGCGCGTCAGTCATTCTTCACTGTTTGTAGCCAACTGCAGATTCCAAGTGTAGTCAGGTCCTTCTCCACCAGGTCTTTCTAACGGAGTAGGGGTTTTCCTCTTCCTCTCATCGTCATCCATCGGCCCCGCCGCTTTGCTGTTCTTTCTTCATTGTCGAGCAATGGAACGTCTCCTCCATCCTCATCGATTAGGAAATCGGGTTCACCATCTCTTTATGTTATACCTTCACTGGTTGGAGAAGGGTTCCTTCCATAATTCTAGTATGCTCTGGGCATTAGTCATTAGATCACCTCTGGTGGTTCTACAAAAACATTCCGAAGTATTGAAACCTTCTGTTAGTCGCCGCATCTTTTCGTAGAGTTTTCGAGCAAATGCAAATGCGTCTCGCTTCCCTCTTCAACTCTCGGTATCTAACTCATCCCGCCCGTGTTGTGGTCAGTTGTAACGTTGAGGTTTGGACAGTATGTTTTCTCTCCACTGCGACGGTCGTTTGCAGCTGCTTGAGCTTGAAATGTTGTCCCACAGTTCCCTTATGCCGAATTGCTGATGAGTGCTCTCAGAGAGCAGGAGTGCAAGTCAAGTAGAAAATTATATATTAAGTTTATATCAACTAAATGGAAAAAGAAACAGGAAGGAATGCGAAGAACAGTATACATATGTATTAAGTAACCCTGGTTCGACTGGAAGGTTTTTTATATCAAACGACGTGACTAAAAAATGCTAATCGTAGTTATACATGGGGTCTCCCATACCAAATCGACCACTTTTGAACCCAACCCCTTTAGATTTTGCTGAACTTATCCATCCTTTTCCACCTTTTGAAAAACATTTTTGAGAATTTTTTCAAAATTTTTTGTCCAACTTCAAAAAAGTTATGAATTTTTCAAAAAATTGGCTTTTTTATTTTCAAATAGCCATAACTTTTGTAGAAATTGACTTTTGGGAACCATTTGTCTTTTTTGTTTTTGAATGAACTTTTCGAAAAAATACACGAAAAAAATTAACACGATCAATTATGTGAAATAATCGGTTTTTTCGTCATTTTTTGGAAGTTCGCCATTTTTTTTTCCTCAAAAAAACTTCAATTAATTTGACAACTATCCCTGCTAATCCCGGAGAGGGCCGATTTTTTTTTTATATTTTTTTGTTTATTTAAAAAAAAATTGCTGTCTCCGCGCCCCCGCCCGAAAAAAGCTCGCATGAGCAAGTCGAAGGTGAAAACGATGATTATTGCCTTTTTTGGTAGCCGTGGAATCGTCCTCAAAGATTTCGTTCCACCGGGAAAAACTGTGAATCTACTATTGCCAAGTACTCGGAAGATTTCGAAAACGAGTCAACAGGGTGCGCGCAGACATCGCTCGTAACTGGATCCTTCATCACGACAACGCGCCGTGCCACACCGCCTTCAGCGTGTCACAGCATTTGGCCTCTGAAGGGTTCGCCATGTTGCAACAGCCGCCTTATTCTCTCGACATGTCAACATGTGACTTTTTTTGTTTCCTAAAACAAAATCGGTGGTCAAAGGAACCCATTTTGAGGCGATTACGGACATCCAGGCGGCCGTGACGAGGGTACTCGCGGACATCCCAGTCGAAGCGTTCCAGAAATGTTACGAAGCATGGAAAACGCGCTGGAATCGCTGTATAGCTGCTCAAGTGGACTACTTTGAAGAGGGTGGCAGAGTTGCAGAATAGTTTTCAAATATACGGTTTTAATGGAATCAGTCTCATTACTTAATTGTCATACCTCGTAAAACTGTAATTTAAAACAGGGGATGGCAATAGAAAGAAGCATCTATGGGCAAAAAATTTAAAACAGTGGGCGTGGCTCTGCCCTATAATAAGTTTAAACAAATATTATATGAACTCACCCCACAGTGTGAAAATTGATGAAATCAGGATATAACCCCACTCACTCTCCATGTAACGGTACTGTTAAAAAAAAACAACTTGAGTCGCAATAAATCTATAACTAATTACGCCAGAGACATTAAATTTCAGCTCCTAGATGATATGAGAGTGCTTTATGGGATCCGTTGTGAAAATTGGACGATGGGCGTGGCATCACATATCTCGACCCCCAGGTAGGGTACTGATTTAAATTTCGTATAGGGAATTCTTTTCATCTTTCTAGTTATAGTACAAAACTTGCAAAGTCCAACTACAACCACGCCTACTTTACATATAACATAGTTTTAAATTCCATTTGATTCTTTCACTTTCCGGTATATAAATGAAGAAATATATAATATAACTGAACATAACTTTGCGAAAACTTGACCTAACCCCAAATAACTTATTTCAGGGTTTTCGAACATCCAGCTGAATTTACTCCATATAGTGTTGAATGTTTGTTAGGTACATTTAACAAATCTTATGCCGAATAGAGTATATATAATATGTATATGAAATTGCCTATACTCTGATCCTCTTGTTGACGTCTTACATTTTAAGGTATTTCACTGGGTTTGGTTTTTGAAAGTTGCAAAAGTATAAAATGTTCCGTTTCATCCGAACATAGTCCTTTCTAACTTATTTATAGTTTGTACAACACGTCTGCGTCCCTTTTCAAACACTTTTTTAGCTTTTTGGACTGTTAAATAATGATTTCCGTCCCACTTTCGGGGTTTCAAATTATCTAAAAATAGATTCCCACTCTTCCGTATGAATAGTACCAGGACCCATTTACTGAATTTTAAGCACATTGGAGAAATCATCATTTCGTCTCCATTAACATTGAAAAAATATATATATATATGCTTCTGACATTTAGATCTTTTCTCATTAGTAGTTTCTTATGGGCTATGAAACTGGGTAATAATATGTGACCAAAAACCTAAGTCAAAATAATAAAACACTTGGTTATGCAAAGATAAATAGAACGCAAAAATTAAGGTACATTTAATCCTGTTGGATCATACATAGATGGTTATTCTTAGCATTATAAAATCTTTTCAAATAACTACACAGTCAAAATATTAGCTCTGATTTGACTGGTATATTGCCTTGAACTCATTAACTTTCACGATTGGTTAGCGAGAGCTCTCGTATCCTCTTGCGTTCTACTACTAGAGAGCTGGAGCTTGCCAGCGGTTGACCAGTGCTGAGCCACCATCGGTACATATTTTGCGGTAGCAAAACCTTTTGGCCCGAGGTCGATCGCAAGAGATCAAGTGAGTTCTTTTGCCTTAATAAGTCTAGCCTCTCCTTAGTTGTTAGGCCATTGATATATTGGCGTCGATGCTGTAAGGCTGAGAATCCTACCAGATGCCGTATGCAGAAGACCAGGTGGAAACATCTTACCACTTCCTTCTTGACTGAACGCGTTTGAGGTCAAGGCTTAAACACTTGGAAACGCACCGAACTGGCGGAAATCGACGACTGTGAAAATATGTATTGGCGACTAAGGCCAATACAGGAGTTATTCTTTTCTATGACCTAACTCGACTAATTGGACATGTAGTATTTCTTATTTCTTATCTTTATCATGAAGATTCCGGCCTGTGTTCTGAGCTTCTGTGTTGTCTCCTTTGCTAACTAATGGAGGGAATAAATTTCTTAATAATTTTCTAAATAGATTTATAACCTTGCGTTACTTTTGGAAATGTTCAATAGAGAACCCACATGTGAATAAATTATTAACATAGCAGTAAATATTATTACTTTACGATAACTACTCAAAACCTATTTTAAAATATGAACAATATCAAGACTCATTATAAATATGCGTATTTGCATGCTTTTATTTTCAAATTAAATTTGTGCAATCATTTTGTGCTTCACATTTATCCAGAGAATCTAATGCTTAT